>NC_092865.1:9158354-9160514 GCF_032062135.1 Pyxicephalus adspersus
TATATATATATATATATATATATATATATATATATATATATATATATATATATATATATATATTATGATTTTGACAGGTCACAGGTAACACAGAGGTATCTTTCTATAGCATTGTAATATTGGTTACATGTTTTAGTAAATACAGATTTTTATACATAAACATAGATTTTTTTGTACATGAGAAAAATAAGACATCCCCTGATCATAAGCACCAATGAAATTTTCAAAAAGTAAAATAAAACATAGGACCCTGTCCCAGGGAAACACGGTATGTATGTAAAGTAAATATAAGACCCTGACCCGGGGAAACACCGTATGTATGTGACCACAGGCTTTCCTCCAATCCAGAGCTCCTTCTTCAATATTTAAAGGACCCCAAGGGCTCACATTATTTTAAGTTACAGTATTCATCAAATTCTGTTTGTGCCAGCAAGATTCCAAATACCTGTGCAACACAAAGCATGATTAAATGCTTTTTTTTTTTTTTTTCAGAGGAGCCCACATGTCATTCAGAGAGGGTTACAGTCCAATTTAACAATTTATGTTCTCACCATGCATGGACTATCCTTTGGATTGACTGAGCAACCCATCGGTAGACAGCTTGTCACCGAACACTTATCCATTCAGTCATGATCTAGGTTTTTGAATTCTGCAAGCTGCACTAGAGGGAGGTCAGCACATTTCCTCTGGGAAAGGTTAATTCTTCAGCTCTTCAATGACTTCATATGTCTCCAACCCAGCAAGACCTCATGTTGACACATTATGCAAATTGTCCTTCTGAACTAATGGCAGATGTTCTCTACAGGGCATCTTTGCCAGATATTGAGGGGGTTTATTTATTAACAATTTAGCAAATCATAAAGTTTCAAACAGATCTGATGATTTTTAGTTAACACAAAAGGATAGGAAAAGAATTATAATCATTTACAGTGTACTGGTAATAAATGCTCACAAGTCATGCAACATTTAAGATAAGACGACCATGACAAGGTTACTTTGTACTTCTTGGCTCCTTTAAAGTAAGAGTATGAGTTCCAAAGAGGCTAAACCTGAAGTCAATCACCAAATATCAAAGTAATAAATGTTAAGAATGTGAAAATTGGAAGGACAATGTTAAGACAAAATATACCTTATTCATCGCAAGAATAGAAGAGATGGACACACACCTGATATTAATACCTTGTTTATAGATCTTGCATGCATCGGAAGGCAGGATACGGGACAGTAAAGGCACTGAATAGAAAGATATGGCATTTAGTGATTATAAAGCCAGAGATTTCTGAACATATAAATGTTTTAAGCCCATTACACCCTCCACCTCACCGATATAATTTCACTATACTGTACATACATGTTTTGTCCAGCAATTAGTGGTCCCCGATAATTTAGGAAATATCACTAAATGACAACAAATTAATCGTAATGCAAATGCAGGGCACGGATGTGATAATTACATATGGAATGGGGTCCATGCTGTCATGAAATCACATGAATTCTGCTGTTACAGAAATGCCAGTCCTCTTCCAAGGTTGACATATTCTTCCAAATATACAGATGTAAATTCCAGGCTGTATAGTACGGACTGTAATACTTTCTGCCCCGGGATAGAAATAAAGGGAAGTATCCCAAATGGGGATATGGAGTGTGAAAGGGTTTTAACTTCCAAGGCTATAAATGCTGTGTGAAACCCACTGTGAAGAGTAAAATCTTCCTACTGGGGCACAAATACAACGTAAAATCCTAATGTGCTAAATGGTCAGCATTCTGTTTTATTGCAGTTTGCCCACTGGGTGGATTTCATCTAATTAATTGGCTTACATCCATCAAATAAACAGGAATTGGAATAAATGACCTGAGCTGATGGTCACCAGATATAAACAGAACTCTCAAAGTGTTCATTGAGAAAAAAATGGGTGCTATATAGGAAGGATATGCAGTGCGTTAGGCTACGTACACGTCAGATGATTCTCATTCAATTATCATTTTAGGGCTGGTATCGGACGAGAATCTGACGTGTGCACAGCGTCCTGGCAGATCAACGAACGACCGTAATGCAATGAAGGGGAGAGCATGCAGCAGGGTGCCACTTGCTCGTCCCCCCCCCCTCCCCGCATAGCGCAGAATGGCGCTGTATGTATATCACTCGTTTATGCATCATTC
>NC_092865.1:9164591-9174061 GCF_032062135.1 Pyxicephalus adspersus
GTATTGTATGAGGTAGGGGATGTGGTTTTCAGCATGGATGTATGACCTACAACCCTAATGGACTAAAATCCCTAAGAAAAGAGGTCTAGCTGTTCTGCAGCATATAGGCTGTCCCACACAGTACCAGATATAGTATGTTTTTGAAACGTAGGACTTCCTTAAAAGTGACAACGTCCTTGCGGTAAAATGACAGGCTATGTATAAACAGAAGGGCAAAGCGAGCTCCAGTGAAGGGGAACTGCTGCTCTGGCTGCACAGCATGATGAAGCATTAAAATACCTCGCCAACCAAAATTCTATTTTTCATGTGGCAGAGTCAGGAGTTTTACAGTTATGCAAAGTTTTACAGTATGTGCATGCAGATGGTCTATATATCTGAGTGGTGGAATGGAATATACATCAGTGCTCAACCCAGAACTTTTTTTGAGCTGGGTGGGAAGAAGCTGTAGGTAGGCGTCAGTCCCTGTATTGTGACCCAACTAATCAGTAACCACACAAAAAGAGCGTGTGGTTGCTGAAAAGTGCCGGGTGGTGCGCCCTGTTAAACAGGGCTGGGGAGAACACTGTACATCACAAACAAGCGACTGACGATGCAAATAATTTATTAAGAAAGTAGAAGTAAATAAATTATTCAGATTCTTTTACAAATTTGTAAAGTTTGGGGGGACAGGACATACGCAAAAAGTTAGATGTAATATTTTTGGGCTCAGATTAGCCTATAAGAGACCGCAGAAAAGTTCTGTTGTCCGCATTTATGAATGTCGCAGCACAGCACAGGAAAGATGTTAAAAAAAAAAAAAAAAAAAAAGAAACTTGCCTTTGTTGCCCAGCATCACAGCGAGATGTAATGGAGTATTTCCTGCAGAAAGAAAACACAAAATTAGGTAAGAAACTATGCAAATAGTATAGCACTTCAAAACTAAAACGTTCTATAAAAAAATCTTTGCTTAACTATTGCTGAATGAAGATTCATAAATTTTCTGTGAGGGTGACATTCTTCCCAATGGCCAGCAATGCAAGAGACATTCTTCCCACTGACCACCAGGCTAATATACTGTGAATGAAGTAATAATACCAGACATGAAGGTTAATTGAAGGGTTCCTGCATGTTAAAAGGTTGAGAAAGGCTGTACTAGACACAGAAAAAGATGAAGGCAGCAGAAAAGAAATGTTTTATTTTTGTGAGGTGGTGGGGGGTGTTCTAAGACACTAATGCACACTATGCTATGCTTACTTACACGTTTCACCACGATACATTCAGGTAAGGTTTACATTAAGCTGATAACATTCTTATGTGATAAAAAAAACCCTTTAAAAAGATTACCTTTTTTTTTTTTTTAAAGACAGGCTTCTCTTTCAGCAAGAAAAGAATGAAGAAGATGAAAGGCGAGCAGGCAGCAATTCTAAACATAAGTACACATTCCAATGTCATGGAGCGCAAGTCCTAATTAACAGGTTGCTACTAAAGGAAATGAGAGAACCTTATTGAAGGGTCCATGAAAAGCCTAAGAGGGCTATTCACATATTGAGGTTGACAGATCTGGGGCAGCAAAGACGAGAGGTATTCTGATCAAACTTTAAACAGCATTTTATATAAATATTTCAGGTAGGGAGAAGGAAAAATTATTCTTGTTTCACATGGTACATCTGCTCAAGAAAGCATAAAGGAAGAATATGAAAAAACATATATTGAATCCATGTAGGTTAACCCCGATCGTCCTTGCTTGAAGCTGCTCCAGACAGAGAGACACGAGTGTCCCGAGTTAGCCGACATCAGAGCCAGGCTACAGCTAGAATACAACTGCTGCTGGTTGCTGATGAAGAGTTACACTTATTAGAACAAAGATTTTTATGTTTCGGTGCGCAAATGGATTTTAAGTATAATTATGGGTATAATAAAATGATGCCTAAACCTCAGACATATGTTGTGATATTCAGTGTGGACTCCAGGTCCTTTGACTTTACAATTTTATTTTAATACTTTGAGTCTCTGACCTAGAAGTAGCCGAACAATCACAGAAGCAAAAGTTTTAGGAGACATCAGAAAAGAAAATCTGAATGTTTCATAGTGTAACATTTATTCAGAAGCAACTGACAACATCCTGGGTGAATCATTCAGTCCAAACATGTTCATAATTTATGTAGTTACTTCTTTATGAAGGACCTTAAATCTATGTGTGTAAAAACGCAGAACGTTGCTTTGTTGTAGATATGTGCTCCTTTCAGATGCACTGTAACCCCACAGTACAGAAACATGTGACAAGAGGCTGTACACCTCCACATGCAATTGTCCATTAAAATTTCTATTAACCGGTATTCTCCCCACAAATTTAATATCCTGGGTGGGACGAAACTAGGCCGGTGGTGGCCCCTGTATTGTGACTCAACAACAGCCGGGTGGTCACTGAAAAGTGTCGGGTGTTACACAAAATTGTCTTACTATTGAACTTTACTTGAGATGGGTGAAAGCATTGGAGCTCTATAGGCAGGTGATAATGCCAGCTTCCTAGTCTAGATTTGTACCTTAGGTATAGGGGCGAGTTCCTAAAGGTTACTGGAAAAAAAAAAAAAAGATTTTTACACGAAGATACATTTTTACGTGCACTTGTAACGAGAGGAATATAGAGGCCATCACGGACTTGCAGAATGCTAGTTACACGGCTGCGTCTGGCTGTAACCTTGTTGTTCTCCTGTGATCACACCCATGATGGTTACAATTCAGGTAAGCTTTGCACAGCAACTTCCTACCCTTGGCCACAACATACAGGGGTAAATCAAGCTAAAGTTAGAAAATGGGATTTTCAATGTTTTTTTTTTTTTTCAATGTAGTCCACAGACTTCTCAATGCACTTGCACCATCTGATTGAAAGTGCCTGGTGGTGAAATATTCAGCCTACGTATTACTGGTAGCATTTATACGCTATTGATTCTTGGCTTGACTCACACTTGTTGTTCCATAGATTCACAATCTGTAGCAACTAAACCTTCAAACTCCTTGTACACACTCTTATTATCTCTCGTCTGGACTACCGTAACCTCCTCCTCTCTGGTATTCCACTAACCCAACTCTCACCTCTACAATCTATTAGGAATGCTGCAGCCAGGCTCATCCATCCTTTCCACCTACCTACCCCATACACAGACTTCCCACTGCTCCTCTTCTGCTACCTCTCCCTGTACTTTTCTTCATTAGCTTTCATTTCACCTTGGAATCAGATTCAAATCCCTCCACAGTTCTTGACCTTTGTAACCTGATGGAAAAATACTCCCCTAGCCGCTGTTTTTGCTCCTCCAATGACCTACTAATGACTTCCTCACTCATAACCACACACACGGCTCCAAGACTTTTCTAGAGCTGCCCCCACTCTCTGGAATGGTCTTCCTAGTCCTAATCAATTTGCTCCTACTTTCTACTCATTTAAAAGAGCGCTCAAAACTTATTTCTTCAAACTTGCCTACCCATCTTCTTCTGTCTTTTAAAACCCTCATTACTTCTCACCACTCCAAATCCCCTCCTATTGTGTGATACTTCCCCCAGCTCCTAGATTGTAAGCTCTTCTGGGCAGGGTCCTCCCCTCCTCCTGTGTCAAGGTCAGTCTCTCAACATGTACAGCGCTGTGTAATATGTTGGTGCTTTATAAATCCTTTTTAATAACCAACTAAATGCATTACAATTTGAATAGAATTTGTACTACTGTTGTGGAAGTATAGCCCAGTTTCCTAGAAAGCTGAAGCATCTGGCACAATTTACATTGACACGGTTTAGGAAGCTAAATGCGCAATGTGTGCACAGCACTTTGCCAACGGTGCCACAGTTATCACACAGGCACATTTGTACAAGGGTGGGAGGATTTCTCAGCCTGGGTATCAGTGCCGTAGCAATAGAGTACAATTCTGCGCAGGAAGACTTGGCAGTAAATCCATTATGTTTTAATTTAGGCATTTCTCTATGGGATACTTCGCACCATCGACTTTTAAAAGGCGGCTAACGGTTTCCTTCTCTCCAGGGTAATGCGGGATGTGAAAGCGCGCAACTCAATTAGTAAAAAGAATAAATGCAACATAGTAGCAATTTATTCAGCCCTGTGTAAGTGGGCCCATAGTCGCTGTGAATAAAAATAGTTCTGCTGCTTGGAGGGAATGTCACAGATCAGCTCAGCAAGTAAACAGTTTGAATGAACAGAAGGTTTCTGCACACAAGAGAAACTATATAAAAAGCAGCTCGGGGTGACTAATCCCGACTAACCGGAATATCCATGAATAAAAAAAACAAAAAGCTTGCTGCACCTTCTATTACTTACAAACAGAAAACTACATTTTTAGCAGTGCCACAATTTTATTTCAAATTAATAAATAACTTTCATGCTCCAAGCTTTATGCTGCCATTAGGTGAGAATGGCACCTCTCCTTACTGTACAACAAACCAAGCCAGGAGGCACCAAAGAATTTCTGAAACACTTTCCATCACCTAGACCAGCCTTTCTCAACCTTCAAAGATTATTAAAGGTTCCTAAAGCCATGAGCCCCCTACCACTGACACCAATGATCTTTTTGGCTATAAGGGTGATGATGTTCCCACTGACCAGCAGCCTATGGGGCATTCCTCCCACCGACCAACACAATAATACACCGAGATACACTGTGGATATAGTAATTATACAAAGGGTTCCCTGAGGACCTGAAAATTATTTCAAGGGTTTGCCCACATTAAAAAGGTCAAGAAAGGCTGACCTAGACTACAACTGTATACCCCAAGCTTTTTCTGGGAGATGACACCATGACCAAGCAATGAATAAAGATAGCCATTCAAGTGCTTAAATCCTAACCAAATTACAGAAATGTAATATATTAAAGCTAAACTATGTAAGGAAGAAGAGTAGAGGGAAGCATTTGTAGTCCAAAACAAGGTGAACAGCCTCTAAACTTGTAAGAATTGTCCTTATTGGTGCCAAATTATCTTGTTGTGTTAAGTGGTAGAATCACCCAGTTAATATTAGGGGGAAAAAAGAGCCTGAAAATGACAAACTTGTATTATTATTAATAAACAGGATTTATATAGTGCCAACATATTATGCAGCGTTGTACAATAAATCGGGGTTGAAAATAACGGATACAGACAGTGACACAGGAGGAGGGAAGGACCCTGCCCGAAGAGCTTACAATCTAGGAGGATAAGTTTCGATATAAAAGTTTTGTTTCAGGGTTTAGGCACACCACCATGTCTGAGATACAAATGCAAGCTGGAAAAAAAGTGCAGCAAGCCAGTTCTATAAAATCTGCCTCATTGCAATCCTGCACCTCGCTCTAGAAATCCAGTATAATTAAAATTGTTTTTATATTTCCTGCTAAACAGTGTTTTTATGTGAACTTTAGGCTGGGTCTACATGGAAGTATTTAAAAACGCATGTAAACGTTCCTACTGCGTTTATATGCACTTTTATTAGCACTTTAAAGCTTGGCTTTAAAACGCTGGAAAACGTCTATGCCGCGTTTCATGCTTTTACGTTTCAAGTGCTTATAAACATGGGAAAAAGCAGGGAAATGTCCCATTTAAATCAATAGAAGCATTTACCAGCGTTTTTGGGTGTTTTCTAGCGTTAACCCCGCTTTTTAGATAGATAACACTTATAAAGTGCCTCAAGGAAACGTCCTGGTGTAGATTAGCCTATTGGAATGCATGGAGATTTCAAACAAGGGCTTTTAAAGCCTTAGGTTAAACGCTGGGAAAAACGTCCGTATAGACTAAGCCTTAAGTCATAAAAAACAGTGTTTTTTTTATGATTTAATGCAAGTTTTTTTCTGCTATGTGATACTCCATCATGTATTACAACAATGGTCTGAGCTATGTTAGGCTAAGTCTACACGGACATTTTCCCCAGTGTTTAACCTGAGGCTTTAAAAGCCCATGTTTCAAATCCCCATGCATTCCAATGGGCCAGGACATTTCCTTAAGGCACGTTTATGAGCGTCATCTATAACATTGTTTGCAACGTTTAAAAAATTAAAACTGCTGGAAAACGCAAAAATATAGGAAAACATGGGTAAATGCTTCCATTGATTTCAGTGGGGTGTTTTCCCGCGTTTAAAAGGACTTGAAACATAACCGCGTTGAAAAAGTGGGAAAGCGCAGAAAAACACGGCATATATATTTTCCAGCGTTATAAAGGCAAGCTTCTAATAAAAGTTATTAAAAAGGTCTACGTAGACCCAGCCTTAGTAATGTGCACTGCCTCTTCTATACTTTGTATCTGAATGTGGTAATGATTGAACAAGCAGTCACTTGACTTATGCAAAATGTTTACAATGTGTCAATGTATAAAATTCCAGTAATTTCATTACAACATCACTAATAAGAAAAAAAATCCTCCACAAGAAAACACAGATCACATTTTACTAAACATCTCTATTGCTAGGCATACACTATACAATTTTCTCCTGCTCGATTTACGATCAACTTTCTTCTCTTTGGTATGTGGGCTCCTTTGGATCCATTCAGTGTTTTTGCTGAAATGATCACACGGACTATGGACGGTTTAAGTATTCTGCATTGTTCTGCTGAACACAACATCTGTCCCAGTTACTTTCTGTGGGGAAGTGGGAAGCTCCGCTTACTCTAACCACAAGATCACTTCCAGTTTTATAGCAGGAAAAACAAAGCAGCGAGCCAATCAGATTACCAGTGAATGGTTACAATGAAGCAATATCTTTATTCTTGACAAATTTTGAAAATAAGATGACTGCAAATTAAAAACAGGTGAAATGCAACTTTTTTCTCTTAGTCACCCAGTTCACAAGCTGCAGATATATCACTCCTATGAAATATATTAAATCAATGTTTGTGAATGCAACTAAGAACACAAGAGAGGCTGCATCTCAAATGAAACTGCTAAGAAGTCTGAACAAAATCAATAGAATACCTTGGAAGCCAGACAGAGGACTTTTGTTTCAAGGTCCAACATGTCTGAACAAGAAGTGTACTTTGAGTAGTCAATGTGTCTGAAATCCTGTAGATGTTTCATGCTGTTAACATTTAATGGATCAGAGCCCATGAAGGGATTCTGCTTATGTGTAAATGCTGGCTAAATCAGTCACTACTTATAAGTCCAGTGTTCAACCCAGATTTTTTTTTTTAAGCCGGATGGTAAGAAATTGTAGGTGGGTGGCAGCCCCTGTATTATGACTGAACTCTTCAGTAACCACCCAAAAACAGCTGGGTGGTCGTTGAAAAATGCTGGGTGTGCACCCAGCTAAAAGGGGCCGGGGAGAACACTGAAGTCTAAGGTAGAATCAACGTTTCTCAACCAGGGATCATCCAGAGGTTGTTAGGGGTTCTTGAGCAATGAGCAGTTTGTGCCATCAATCTTTTCAGGTATCTGTAATGCTTAGTAGACACGTTCAATATTTGCAGCGAAGACTGAATGAGCTCTGTACATACAGCACCGTTCTGGAGAGGGAGGAGAACAACGGCGTTCTCTCCTTTACTTGTATTACGATTGTTCATGGATTCGCCAGAATGGATGCATGAATGATGGGTCGGATGGCTGCTGTACACAGGCCAGATTCTTATCTGATACCAGCCCCGAGGTGATTGTCGGACGAGAATCATCTGATGCATGTACATAGCCTAAGGGTGACATTATTCCTACTAGCCAGCAAAGTAAGAGGAATTCCTCTCAAACTAACATACTGTGAGCTGTGGATATAATAGTTATAGCCGGGTTCCCCAAGACCTAAAGTTTTTCAAAGGTTCCCCTCTATGTGAAAAGATTGAGGAAACACGGATGAAAAACAAACAAAAAGCAACACAATCAATAATACCGCTGCAAAGAGGAAATAGACAAGAGGTGGACTTGGCCATTCCCAGTGTGACAACAAAATATTATAGGCCTTTGGCAGCTATAAATGTCTGTATTTAACCTCTAGCTTTATATTCCCAATGGAATACCAACAATAGACTGGAGTAGATTTTACATTCAATCACCCCTAATAATGATGGGTTAGGAAAGAAGAATGCTCCTGCAACTGAAGTGGCCACACTAAAAAAAAATTGAAAATAACCAGAAATGAAAACGTGACATCACATCTTTTGTACATCCTTTATAGTCTGTATATAAATGTACAAACGCACCCCTTTAAAAAAATTGCAAAAAGAGTCCGAAGGAGGAAATTATAATATATGATCTGGTGGACCGAGTGTATAAAGAATTATTTTTATAAATACACAAAACTGAAACACAGTTAGTTTAACAGAAAATATTAGACAGCAGCTTTACATATCAGATTTATTTAAATGAAGAGCGGAAATGTTCCTTATCTCTCGTCATCCTGCACCTCGCCAGGGTACTATAACTAATGTCTACCGAGCATGAATTTTACTGCTGCGCTTGCTTCTTCGCTCCATCACATCCATATAAAACGCTTCCTACACCAATAACAAATTCTGAGCTCAGTCTAGTCATTTAGAAGGATTCCCAAGACCAGAAATAAGAAATATTGCTGTTCTGAAGTACGGGCAGAGCGAACGGAGAAAACAACCAGCTTGACGTGGCTACAGATCATATTTGTGTTTGACAGCTAGTTAATTAGCGACTACAGTGGCATGTGAGTGTGCAAATATAACCAACAGAAAAACATCCCAGGGAAAAAAAAATATTTACTGTGCAACATCTGGCCAAAAAAACTGAAGCAGAACATTGAGAAGGTGCGCGTTGGAGGATATTTAGCTTTAGGTCATGACATGAGTACCTGGTACACCTACGTGTAAAAAACAAGCAGGAAATATAATTGTAAACATGACTCATTAGGGAGCGGTTCATAGATTATGACTGATCATGTCACCAATGTGGGACGCAAGGTAAAGGATTTCTCCTATGTGGTGCGGCCAATGGCAAATCCATTTCAAATTAATAATTCATCACCCCAACACTGGTCGGGTAAGGGGGAGCCTTCTGATCAAATAGGCAAAAAAGCAAAATCACAACTGCAATCCTGCAGATTTATAGCAAATCAAGTCAATGATAGCAATCTATGAACCAGCAACCTCCAGATCAGGGGTGTCAAAATCTGGCCCGCAACATCCTTTTCTCTGGCCCCCAAAGGAATCCTAAATATGAATTGCAGCTGGCCCGCTGCTGCATTGAAATAGTGTCGCTACTACAATTGCCGGCATCACTCGCGTCTATAGACCAGTGGCCTATGTGCGGCCCCGCATTTGACTGTTTTATAGACGCAGGGAATTGTAGTAGCGGCATCACTCACGTCTATGGACCAGCGGCCCGTCTGCCTATGCGTGGCCCCACATTGGACCGCTTTATAGACACAGGGAATTGTAGTAGCGGCATCACTCAAGTCTATAGACCAGCGCCCCCTCTGCCTATGTGTGGCCCCACATTGGACTGTTTTATAGACGCAGGGAATTGTAGTAGTGGCATCACTCACGTCTATAGACCAGCGGCCCCTCTGCCTGTGTGG
>NC_092865.1:9174448-9176168 GCF_032062135.1 Pyxicephalus adspersus
CATTGGACTGTTTTATAGACGCAGGGAATTGTAGTAGTGGCATCACTCACGTCTATAGACCAGCGGCCCCTCTGCCTATGCGTGGCCCAGCATTGGACTGTTTTCTTGACACAGAGAATTTTATTAGCGGTGCTATTTCAGTTTCAACTTGGCCCGTGTTTTTAAAGCTTTTAATTTTGAAAATTTGAGTTGGATACCCCTGTCCTAGATGTAGTCAGCAATGGTCACATTGACATGTCTAATGATGACAGATTCACTTTGAGTGAAAATGATGCAGATTAGTTTGAACAGCAATAACATTGGGTCCATACAGAATGAATGGGGCAGCAGTGAGAAGTTTAGTACGGCCAAATCTGCACATGCGTTATTTTTGTGGAACCAGTGCATTGGTAAAGTTGCCAGGAACGGCATGGGTTTGAACCTGTCCCATCCACTGTGAGCTGCAGTGTCTGAAAGGGAGAGTGCTTGAAACATTTAAAGGAAAATTGGTGTTTTATTCATCACACACTTTTTGAGACTTGTGCATTGCACAAACAATGGATTTTAGTACTGGTGTAATATGAGATAATAGAAAACAGATCATGTTGTGGGAGTTTCAGGATTGGGGATTGGCTAGGGGACTTATTAAATAAAAGATGGACGCAGAGCAGACAAAGAAGTGTTGTCTTTTTTATTAGGTTAATAGTTACCGTAACTAATAATCACAGCCAACCAACTGACCCATCCCGAATCCACCAGCAATGACAAACCCCTGGATACAATACCTGCTACAATACCTAAACTTTTACACTTTGTGTCTCCAGAAACCCAAATACCCCCAAGCTTCACACCGCTCTCCTCGTATATTTCACTTGCCCCATCTCCAGCTACCACATTGATCGCCAAATGCCCTATATGCCCCTGCATCTCACTGCTACCCCCATAAACTCCATTCAACAACTTTACACTGCCTCCTTCAAATGAATAATCCCACAACACCACTCCGTCTACCCAATACAATACCCCCAGCTACACAATGCTACCCCTCTATCCATGGGGATTCCCACTGCTGTGCAGTATTAGTGTGCACAATAATGGGGGGGAGGGTAGAATAGATTATGGAGGACAGACAGCGGCGCTTCCCGAGCAGAGAATGGACGATCTTTGATGATTGTTTTACCATGTAGAGAACACGCGTGCAAATACAAAACTTCCTGACCCATCCTGATCCCATCCCCCAACCCATCATTCTCTTTTTTATTATCACTTATCTCCCCATCCTCCATTCTATGTACCCTGACCCCTGGCTTCACATACTAACCCCTCCGATGTCCCTGCGTCACCCCCGGCTTCACAAACTGCTCCCCTCACATTCCCCCCCTAGATTCACACACTGCTCCCCTCACACGCCCACCCCTAGATTCACAAACTGCTCCCCTAAAAATTTCCCCCCTACATTCACACACTGCTCCCCTCACATTCGGCCCCATACATTCACGCACTGCTCCCCTCACATTCACCCCCCTACATTCACACACTGCTCCCCTCAGATTCACCCCCCCCAACATTCACACACTGCTCCCCTCACATTCGGCCCCCTACATTCACACACTGCTCCCCTCACATTCGGCCCCCTACATTCACAAACTGCTCCCCTCACATTCGCCCCCCTACATTCACACACTGCTCCCCTCACATTCGCCCCCCTACATTCACACACTGCTCCCCTCACATTCGCCCC
>NC_092865.1:9176251-9306640 GCF_032062135.1 Pyxicephalus adspersus
CACACACTGCTCCCCTCACATTTCCCCCCTACATTCACACACTGCTCCCCTCACATTTCCCCCCTACATTCACACACTGCTCCCCTCACATTTCCTAGTGATTACCCCTCCCCCCCAGTACCCCTCCATTCCCTCACCTGCTCCCCCTCCAGGCCCCGCCCCCACCTACCATGGATGTCCTTCTGACCGATGCTGTGGCTGCGGATGAGGGAGGACAGGCGGCGGATGTCTCCGCGGAACACACACTCATGTACGGGGAAGCAGGCGCTGCTGAGAGCCGGGTTAGACGGGATGAGTCGATGGTTGGAGAAGCTTTTAGCATTTTTGATCCTCTCGCCTTCTCCTCCGGCCTCCTCCTCAGGCTCCAGCAGCTCGTCCTCCTTGCACGGCTTGTGGTCCCGGCGCAGGGGACGGAGCTTCTCCCCGGTCATTGGAGCGGCTTACACCCGGGGCATCACTTCCCCTCCTCACTAGAATAGCGGCGGACCTCCCGCGGCCATCTTACGGCGCAGATCTCGCGAGATTTCACCTCAGAAGGGGGGTGGGCACTACGGCACTGTGACAGGAGGGCTCGCGCGCGTAGGGTGACGTCAACTGAGAATAGAACTAAGCGCAAACCGGAAGCTTGTGATTGGTCAATTCAATGAAGTATACAACAGTGATAGGCGGGGCTTGCTGTCCAATCCATTCCAAGGTTCAATTGTGGGAGGGGCGGGGCTTGTTGGCTAATATATTACGAGCAACAGTGTGTAAGGCGGGGCTTGCTGTCCAATCAATTCCAAGCTTCAATTGTAGGAAGGGAGGGGCTTGTTGTCTAATCCATTCCAAGCGTCAACCGTTTGGAGGGCGGGGCTTGCTTTCAATCCATTCTAAGCATCAACAGTGGCTTGTGGCTTGTTGCCCCAAATTTTCCCAGCATCAGTCGTGTGGGGGCATGGCTAACTTCTTAAAGGGGAACCACATTTTTAAAATTTCATTATTTACCAACTTTATGCAATGCAGGGATCTTCGCACACTTTATTGAAAGAACTTACCTGCTTCTGTTCTGTAGATCTTGTAGATTAGCAATATCTGAAGCTTGCTGAAATATTTTTATATGACATTTAATGTATACCAAACTTTATTGTTATCTCAAGAGGGGTGATGGGTGTGTAGAGAAATGTTTGGGAGGCTTTACAGCTGTCCGAATTGCTTCTACGGTAGTAAAAAAAGAAACAAACTCCAGGCTGCTACATCAATTAAGAGTTTATTTGAATGCAGGTGATTTTCTGCATTCTTCACTCTGGTGCTACATAAAAGGGGAGTGGGGAAGGAGCTTGGTCAGCACAGACAGTATTTAGACAGCAATAGCCCCCAGTATGTGTCAGAGATAGCAATAATCCCCAGTATGTGTCAGGAACAGCAATACCCCCCACAAGTGTCAGGGACAGCAATACCCCCCAGTATGTGTCAGTGATAGCAATAGCCCCCAGTATTTGTCAGGGACAGCAATAACCCCCAGCAAGTGTCAGGGACAACAATAACCCTAAGTATGTGTCAGGGACAGCAATGATAACCCCCAGTATGTGTCAGGTACAGTAATGATAACCCCTAGTATGTGTCAGGTACAGTAATGATAACCCCTAGTAAGTGTCAGGGGCAGCAGTAACTCCCAGTATGTGTCAGGGACAGTAATGCTACCTCAAGCAATAACCCCCAGTGTCAGGGTAACAATTACTTCCAGTAAGTTTCAGTGTCTGGGCCAGTAATTATATTCCACAACAATAACCCCAGTAAGTGGCCGGCTATGATAACCCCCAGAAATTTCGCCCAGTGTCAGGGACAGCAATAACCCCCATCAGTAATCCCCAGTAAGTGTCAGTTCCAGTAAAAATAATCCAACCCCCTAGTGACCATTGGACCTGAATATATTACTCTGCTCTTCTGCTCCCTGGATAATTCTTCCCTGATTTGTATTTATGTATTCCCTCCTTCTTGTGCCACATTCCTTCTCTCTCTTGTTGGAATTCAGACTAATTCTCAGGGATGTCACCTGTCCCCAGTAAATGACGAGGATGCATCTTGCTGCTGGATAGGCTAATGTGTGAATGACATCAATTTCTAGTAATTGGATCAGCTGCATTCTCAGTGATGTCATAATTCCAGCGAAAACATGGGCTCCATCTTGCTGAAGTCACTGACCTCCAGAATTAGATTGTATTCCCTGGACTCCCAGCACCACTCATTAATGATGTGCTCCATTATGCCTTTTTTAAAAGGGGACATTGAGAATAATATTAGGCATTTGTGTATTTTTCCTGTTCCAAGGCTTGGATCCTCTGCAGTGACAAAAGTAAAGAAAAAAAAAGTCAAATCAAATGACAGCCACGGTCCAAAAAGAATAATTAAAAGGAGCTTAGCATGGAGGACGATACAAGAGAGAGCAACACTGCCATCTCCGAATGCCATTACAAAATTGTGAGTGACAATGACCTTTATTCTTTATTTTTTTTTCACATTCATTTCACATCAAATGAATGATTCCAGTTGGTGCAGCCAGTTGTCTAATATTTAATTACTTAAGCCCAACCATTCTCCAAATCTCCACAGCCGAGCCACTCTGGGCCTGATTTATTAAAGCTCTCCAAGGCTGGAGAGGATACACTTTCATCAGTGAAGCTGATCCAGGAAACCTGGAATAGATATGGTCCAGGATTCAAAACATTTGCTAGCAAATAGCAACGTAAGTCAAATGTAAAAGACAGGTGGAGTGTCCTATTACTGATATTAAGGCTAGTAACTAAAGCAAAATACCAAAACAGGCTGTGATCACAACAGGTAGCATTCAGGCGGGGTCACGCACCAGAAAAGGCGGTGTTCAGGTAAAGCTGTTACATGAGCAGGGTTGGGTAATTGATGACTGAACAGGCAAGTCATGGAAACCAGAGCTTGTAGTCAAAACGAAAAAAGCAATCACAAACTAAAATACAAAAGCACAGGATAAGAGAAGAAATAACCTTTTCCTTTTAGGAACCACCTCAAAGCCATCAGTAGAATTAAAGATTGTGTTTTGGGCTTGAGCTGCATTCTGAATTTTGTCCAGTAGATGGCAGGAGAACATTCTTAGCAGTGTGCACCTGTTCTGGAAAAACTAGAAACAGAAGAATGGCAGAAAGGTAAAGTTGTCCACTAACTCCACTGTTTGTCTTTAATTTTTTTTATTCTTCTTTGACTTTGTGTCTGAGTATAAATTCACATATGTCTGAAACATGTAAATTCACTTACAGTTTCCTGGCTCACTACCTCTACTTCTGGAAGTTTTGGTTAGGAAAACACTTGTAAACTTTTATTCTGCTAGCTTGAGGTCTTGTTCCTATGTTCTTGATCTTAGATTCATATTGAAAATATTGACCTTTCAAACCTCATTCACACTGTGTGTTTATTTAAAGCGAGCCTCGGCCTTACGATCCATTTTGCACAGTTGTACATGGTTTCACTGCACACAGTAGGTTTATCACAGTGTGCATTAGATGACACAGCAACTCACACAGAGCCTGCCTTGTTTACTGACATTGTCATCATAATCTAGCTATTTTCTCCCATGCCATGCTGTTCCTGGCCTAACCTTTTCTTTTCCAGAATTCAATTCTTTTAATCATGAAAGCTTAGCATCATATTTGAGCATTAAGAAGTGCTTCCTGTTTTCAGAAGCTATGTACAGCATCATGCCTTCCCCTCCCATCGGTCATGATTTGCCTGCGTTGCATAGGATAGTAAATAAAACATAATGTCTTTCCCCTCCCACTGGCCATGATCTCACGTCACCTTCTGAACATATTAGTTTCCTGCAGTCTTTGCTGATATGTTTTACCATTTTTGTTGTGTACTTCTGGACTCATTCTTATCTATATTTTTTTTTAAAAAGGAAATGGCCACAGTATTCTATAGGAGGTCTATATATAGGTCTATATAGGGGAATCTGACCTTCCTTCCTCCTGCTTCTGATCCCATTTAGTTAAGTACCCCACAATTCTATCTAAATGTGAATTAGGACCTCATTCTTCTTTCGAATGACAGATCTAGTGAATCATCCCACAATTCTATCTATATAGAGAAATTAGAGACCACCATATTCCTTGTGCACGGTCTTATCATCTCTCGTCTAGACTACTGTAACATCCTCCTCTCTGGTACTCCAACTCTCTCCTCTACAATCTATTATGAATGCTGCAGCCAGATTCATCCATCCTTCCCATCACTCCTCTTCTGCCGTCTCTCTGTGTAGTTCTCTTCATTGGCTTCCATTTCACCTTAGAATCAAATTCAAGCTCCTGTGCTTTGCCTTCAAATCCCTCCCTCCCCTAGCCGCTCTCTCCGCTCCTCCAATGACCTACCAATGACTTCCTCACGCATAACCCCATCAAATGCATGGCTCCAAGGCTTTTCTAGAGCTGCCCCAACTCTCTGGAATGGTCCTCCTTGTCCTATTCCACTTTCTCCTACTTTCTGCTCAAAACCCAATTTTTCAAACTTGCCTACCCGTCTTCTTCTGTCTTTTGAAACCCTCACTACTTCCCACCACCACATATCTCCCCTCCTATTGTGTGATACTTCCCTCACCTCCTAGAATGTAAGCTCTTCTGGGCAGGGCCCTCTCCTCCTCCTGTGTCTGTATCTGTCCGTCATATGCAACCCCTATTTATTGTACAGCGCTGCATACTATGTTGGCACTATGTAAATCCTGTTCCTAATTCCACAATTCTATCCATATAGGGGAATTAGGAACTCCTTCTTCTTCTAGTGACACCTGTGGTGAGGCATCCCATAGTTCTATCTTTATAGGGCAATCCGGACAGCCTTCCTCTTGATAGTGACCCCCAGTTTTACCAATATAGGTGAATTAGGACCTATTTCCTTTTGCTGTTTATCCCTCTAGTGACACACAATTATATCTATTTAAGGAAATCAGGAAACCATTATTCCTGCTGGTGACCCCTCTACTTTAGTAATACACCCACTAATTCTGTCTATATAGGGAGAATCTGGAGCTGCTTGAGATACTTCTAGTGATTCACCCCACAATTCTATTCATATAGAGCAGGCGTTCCCAACCTCCGTCTGACAGCTGGGCCACGAGAGCACAGACAGAAGGGGTGGTCCGTGGCTCTGGCAGGGCGCACCGGCCAGGGCCACAGACCATGTCTTCCGGAGACATCACTGGCTCAGGGCGGTGGGTGTCTTTGGACACACCCCTGCCCAATCCCTCATCGCAGGTCTGCGGGTTCTGGCATCATGAGGTCACTATGGGGGAAGTTTTTTTCCCTTTAAACGGCACACAGCCCTCCGCGCATGCACTGTCCAGAGTCAGTACAGCTCCAAAAGGTTGGTGACCCCTGATATTGGGGACTCTGCTGGTGATCCAGCTAGTGAATCACCCCACAGTTTTTTATTTCTACCGAAATCATCAAACCTTTGGTGAAATTACTTATTGAAAATATTAGGGAAAACAGGACCTAGTACCTACAGAGACTTTGGGGAATTCTTCTAGTCACTGGTCTTTGACTGTTCCAAATGGACCCCCTTTACAACCACTCTCTGATATTTTAATTTTAGCCACTTATGTATCCACTGAACCATCCAAGGACTAAGCCTAAGTGTGTACAACCTCTTATATGGGATCATTATGTTGGACTGTATTTTATGCTATGCTGGACGCAGAACTGGCACTGGCATCAGATACCATATGTGGATGCTAGTTTATGTACAAAATATTGTTGCAAACTTCTGTTGGAAGCTGCAGTGTACTTAACAGTGTCATTTGTGACAAAATAATAAGTACACATAACCCACTTTGCTGCAAAGCCAGGCATCATCTATTCAGGTATTTTACATTTCAGGACAATACCTCATTTCTTGTTTTCCCTTGTGATATTCTGAACTCATGCCACAACCAAATTCCTCACTTGTTTTGCTGAGCTTGTTTGCAGTCTGGGTACATCAGTGTGCCAAGGCTAAGTAGAATTGACACTTCAGGCCTGAGAACAAGGACCCAAGGTTGTGTTTATGGCAGAATCTGTGCAGTGATGCCTTGCACATTATTTCCAAGACACGGAACATGAGAAGATGCTGTGACAGAACAGGAATGCCTCAATGTATTACCGCTTCTGGCGTCTCATGAGTCAGAATGAGAGGTCCTCGTTATAAATCTCAGTGTCATCAACATATTATCCACAAATAAAACAGAACTGTTGTAATAACTAATTATTCAAGCATCACCACCTCCTAATGACATGACCAGCTGTTGCAAAATCTCCATTCTGATTTTTTCTATGATTCTCCATACTTCATGTGTCTAAGACAGGAAAGAGTTACAACTAGCCCCAAAAGGGTTAAAGTGGGCATGAAAAAAATGACATCAGACAATTTGAAGAATTGTGTCAAAGGGCCACATTATGTCTGGGATCCACACCTACTTAATTTCAGGGCAGAAAGATTAAAGGATCCATTGTAGTTTACAATGGTATGTCTCAGAGAATGGAGCTTTAAAACTTTTCTTGATTTGATTCATATTGTACAGCAAATAGACAGCAATGGGTGAATAGAAATATTACCAATGAATGGTTAGGCTGCATTCTCTGCAATATCACACACCCTAAGTGAATGGATAGACTCTCTCTCTGTGATGTCACTGGTCTCTAGTGAATGGATAGGCTGCAGTCTCTGTGATGTCACTGGTCTCTAGTGAATGGATAGGGTGAATTCACAGTGATGTCACTGGTCTCTAGTGAATGGATAGACTGCTTTCTCAGTGATGTCACCAGTCTGTAGTGAATTGACAGGCTGCAGTCTCTGTGATGTCACTGGTCTCTAGTGAATGGATAGGGTGAATTCACAGTGATGTCACTGGTCTCTAGTGAATGGATAGACTGCTTTCTCAGTGATGTCACCAGTCTGTAGTGAATTGACAGGCTGCAGTCTTTGTGATGTCACTGGTCTCTAGTGAATGGATAGATTGCATTCTCAGTGATGTCACTGGACTCTAGTGAATGAATAGGCTGCATTTTCTGTGATGTCACCAGTCTCTAGTGAATGGATAGGCTGCAGTCTCTGTGATGTCACTGGATTCTAGTGAATGAATAGGCTGCATTTTCTGTGATGTCACCAGTCTCTAGTGATTGGATAGGCTGAATTCTCAGTGATGCCATTGGGCACCAGTGAAAAGATGGACTTTGGTCTTAGTAAAGTCACTGGTCTCCAGTGAATGGATAGGCTGCAGTCTTTAATGTCACTAGTAAACCATACCTACAATGTTTGGACATCTAAAGGGACAGCGAGAAGGGAAAATATGAGTAGCTGAAGAAAAAAGTGGCTACAGAACCTTGAATATTGACAGTGGTATAATAGACATGGTTAAGACTACTAGACTACTGCACTTACTATATATTTATTGCCAGAGATGAACTTTGTGCTCTTCTCAGGTTAAAGCCTATCATGTGTACAGCAGTCCTCCCACCATAGCAAAGCACTAAATGACAATCTGAGGATGACCACATTCATTTCCTATGGTGGAGGATGCAGCAGAGTGCCTCCTGCTCATTCTTCTTCTCTCCATAAAACTGAACAGCACTGGGTTTACAGCACTCCCTCATTCTAATGTCACTGGAAATGATCTTTTGTGATCATTTCCAGGGACACTAGAATGAATGTGATGTACACATAGAAATGTAACGTGTGTGACTCTCAGTATACACTGCACACATTTTCTGCAGTTTTTGAACTCACAAAATATTTTGTAATTTTTGTGTCACAAGTGAGTATTACCAACACAAGTACTTTTTTAGGTGCAAAATATAATTTTTAAAAACCCTATTTAATTTGCTTTTCCTACTGAATAATCCGCATTAGGATATTTCTTAGCAACCAGCAACAATTGAGAATATAACACTCTCATCAGAAGTATGTAATATAAAGCTCAGCAGTAAAGGTTATTGTAAACTAGTGCTCCTTACATTACTGGTCTGTGGAAGAAGAAAATGTCAAGAATTGACTTAGCAATAGGAAGTAGGGAGTCTCTGGTCTATAAAAGGGGTTAGTATGCATTATGGGGAGTTTTATTCATAATTTTCTCTTTATAGTTTTTTTTTTTTTCATTTGTTCGCTGTAGAGAAACAAATGGGAGAATTAAAGTTTAATACTGCTTGGCTGAGGTTTATGTATATTCATCAGCAAATTCAACTGTAATTAATGGAACTTATGGGAAATAATGAATTGATTCTTCAGCCCTCAAATGAATGGTGTGGGACTGCAAAAGCATTTCACCAGGAATTGTTCAACAAATAGATTAGAGCTGTAAAATCCACTAATAGTTGGAAGGAGACAGAAAAACATTACAATAATCAAAGGACAGAGTAAGTGTATATGGCAAATCCATGTGCCACAACTTTGCCACATTGGATGGAAATGGAGAAGTTTTTGAAATATATGGTCAATGAAGCAGCGCATGAGGAATAGTGAGAAGGATTGATCGGTCAAGAAGCAGCATTTATAATAAAATAGGTCAAAGCCTAGTTAAGAAATGATCACAAAGAAGATGATGATGGGATAGTGTACCAGAAGTTTGGTGATATCTGGGGACAGCAATTGGCAAAATGTTGCCAAAGTGCAAGGGGGAAGATCTTAAGATTTTCTAGATGTAGGAGTTAGGAAAAGTGCAGAATCAAATGAGAATTTCCTGTGTGGGTTTGGGAAGATAACTGCTTTTTTATATATAAGTCTGGTCCATAGTCCACCCAGAGTCCTTCCTTGAACTCCGCAAACACCTCTATGACTGCTGTGACATGCATTCTGTGTGAGCAGCTGTACAGGACACACCATTCCAATATAGAAACACTAAATGTTCCTCCATGAAATTAAATTCACTTCATTACTGGGGACCCAACTTCACAGGCCCTGAAATGAGCTTTGAGCTCCAGCACCCAGCATGGAAGTGAATATTGTGATGTCAGGTGGAGTTGTATCTGCCTAATACAGTTCTGGTCTCCTTGGGTGGAGAGAGAGAACAGTATAGTAGAAGGGGCTTACGTAAGTCCACTGGGAGTTAAAGAGGAACTATATTCAAAACTAAAAAAACAAAACAAAAATACACTTACCTTCAATCTTGCAGGGCAGTCCGATCACTCTGGGGGTGTCCGGCATTGGGTCCAGCGTCGGCTCCGGGGCGAATGCCAAGACGACGGTGGACCCAATGCCAGACACCGCCATCTTCGTCTTCTCCTCTGGGTTCTTCATCCTACGGAATCCGACCCAAGCACAAGATCAGGTGATGAAGGATGAAAAAAAAAATTGCTGATCTCACTGCACATGTGTGAGATCGTCAAATTTTTCTCTTTGAGCAAAACGGCTTCTTCTGCGCGTGCCCGAGATGCGCAGGCATGCGTAGAAGGAGCACCCAAGAGCCTTCTGGGATGCCTGACGGCGGACGAGAATTAGGGGGCAGTGCTGCACTTTTTTTTTTTTTTTTTTAAAAAAAGGGTGTTGCCACTAAATAAAGAAAAAGAAACAGAATTTTTACCCTACATAAAGGGGTTCTCTACCCTTTTATGAAAAGTGAGAATTCTGAGTTTAGGTACGCTTTATGTTTCACTGCCATTGGCTAACAGTGGTTTAGGGTGGTAGTATAAAACATTGCCAATGAAAGGGTTAGGGGGTGTATTAAAAAAACTAATAGCACTAACAATGGTAATAACTCCATATAATACTGTGTGTTATCTATTTAACAAAGTACTCTGTGCACTCTGCAACACCAAATAAAATTGTGTTATCTATTTACCAGAATTGTCTGTGAAACTCCTAGATTGTAAGCTCTTCGGGGCAGGGTCCTCTCCTCCTGTGTCATTGTCTGTCTCTGTCATTTGCAACCCCTATTTATTGTACAGCGCTGCGTAATATGTTGGCGCTATATAAATCCTGTTTAACCTCCCGACCGTTAAGCCCGACCTTCGTACGGGCTAAAAAAAGTTGCTGTTTTGGTTAACCCCGAGATTTTCCGTAAATTAAAATCCCCACTTACCTGGTCCCGCTGTGCTCATCCAGCGTCGTCCTCCGTCGATCGTCGTCCGTCGATCGTCGTCCGTCGATCTCCCTCTCCAGCGTCCGGTGCCTTCTCCTATACCAGCGGGACCGGTAAGAAGCCGGCCGACATCTTGTGTTCCGCCGGCCGGCATGCCAGCTGGCTTCTTACCTGGTCCCGCTGATCGTCCCGCGTCGTTCTCCGTCCAGCGCTGGGTGCCTTCTGAAACGAGAAGCCGTCCGGAGAAAAAAAAGCCGCTCGGCTTCTCCCTGCGTGCGTGATGACGTCGGCGCGTGTGCGGGAAATTCAAATTCAAACTCATTCATTCATTTTGTATTGGGTTGAATACAAAACATTTTTTATATTCATAATATCTACTAGAACCCCTGTTCTGACATATTTCTGTAAGTTACAGGTCTACAATTTAAAAAAAAAATTTCATGAAAACCAGTGGATCACTTTTGGTACAGAAATCTAGACCTCAGTGTAACGCCCAGGAGGTTAATAATAATAATAATATCTATATTGTATTAATGGATCTTCCCTCCACCTGACTCGTTGTGCATTGTATAAGTTATTGCATCATTCTGCCCCTGTATCATCTGTGCACTTTAATATAGCAGCTCATCATATTGTTCATCTCTGATTGTGACGTCACATATTTGGGCGGTGCGGTGAAATCCTCCTTCTCCATTGGTTCCTCGCACGGAAAACGCCTACAGCTACAACCAATCTCCGCGCAGCCGGTGTGGAGCTCGGATCATATAGGCGGGCGGAGTGTCATCATCCGGCACATTGGCAGTATGGAGAACCAGGAGCAGAGCATTACACGGGGTTACCGGGAGCCCTTCCCACACTTCGATACCGAGGCCATTCACACCGGGCAGGAACCGGAGCAATGGAGCTCCTTGGCAGTGGTGCCCCCCATCTCCCTCTCCACCACCTTCAAGCAGCACAGCCCGGGGGAACATGCGGTGAGGAGCTGGGCTGTCCGTGTGTTGGGGGACCTGTGATATGAGAATTGGGGGCTTTTATATTCTAGGTGGAGGGAGTGTGCTGGGTTTCTAAAGTATTAGGGGTGCACCCCTAATGTCAGTGCTGGGGGTCCATAATTACAGTGCTGGGACCCAGAATGACAGCTGGGGGCCCATAATGTCAGTGCTGAGACCCTGAGTGAAAGCTGGGGGCCCATAATATCAGTGCTGGGATCCAGAATGAGTGCTGGGGGCCCATTAAGTCAGTGCTGAGACCCAGAGTGAGAGCTGGGGGCCCATAATGTCAGTGCTGGGATCCAGAATGGGAGCTGGGGGCCCATAATGTCAGTGCTGGGATCCAGAATGGGAGCTGGGGGCCAGAATGGGAGCTGGGGGCCCATACTGTCAGTGCTGAGACCCAGAATGGGAGCTGGGGGCCCATAATGTCAGCACTGGGACCCGAATGAGAACTGGGGGGACCTTAATATAACAAATTGGGGATCCATAATGACAACAGGGGTGCCCAGATTGCAAAGACTATAAGGGGTGCCCATGGTAAAATCACTAGGAGAATGGGGAACGCATGTTGTGGGTGACATATAGTATAAGCACTGATTGTGACAAATTGTTAATTTCTGGATTGAATAATTGATATAAAAGTAAATGGGCCATCTGAATGCCATGCATTTTATTTCACATTCGTGCCATACCTAAGAACAGAGAATTGTCATTAGATCCTAATGTGCATTCCCCTGCGCTGCTACTGTAACGCATGTCAGCGCATCCAAAACAGAACGTCTTCCCGATCATTTGCTGCCACCTATCACCTCTTATGATTGGCTGATACAGAATTTCCCAGCATGGTGGACAAATTTTGCATCCATCATTAGATTTTGCTTTCTTTCAACAAAAGGGTTACAGTGCAGCATGTGTGCTTTTTGGGTTATAGTTAGATTTGGGAGACAGGTCAGTGTGACATGCATCAGTCTCCTAGAACTTCTGCAGCATCATCAGCTGTCATGTCCCCCATGTGTGACAGGTCCTCTTTGTGTGCACAATACAATAGCCTGCCAGCAGCTTCCACCCGCCTCTGTATGGCCAGTGACGTGGCTGTTGTATAGATAGTTCTGTATGATGTAACAGTAATCTGCACAGTCACTATAAATCAGCACTTTCCAATAACTGGATGTCACTGCAGGGGAAAAGCTCCCCCATGAGGCTGGACCGGGTTCTACTGCTACTAGTTCCATGACTATGGACTCCATTTACCGGGGTTTCCCAGCCAGGGTTCTGTGGATCCCTAGGGTTCCTCCAGAGGTTGCTGGGGATGCTGTCTACCCTTTTATGTAAAGTGAAATTTCGGAAGTAATTTCTGTTAGGGATACCTACGTCACAAATCCCAGGAGGCTCTTGGGTGCTCCTTCTGCACATGCCCGAGCATCTCGCATGCGCAGTGAAATCTGCAACCTACGTCACCGGATCAGGGTTCTCCCCAGGCCCTTTTAGCTGGGTGCACCACCCAGCACTTTTCAGCACCCACCCGGCTGTTTTTGGGTGGTTACTAAAGAGTTGGGTCACAATACAGGGGCTGCCACCCACCTACAATTTCTTCCCACCCGGCTTAAAAAAATTTCTGGGTTGAGCACTGCTGATCTTGCGCCTGTGTCGGATGACGCAGGAAGAAGAACCTGGAAGAAGAGGCGAAGATGGCGCTACCCGGCGTGCCGGCTCGGGGACTGATGCCGAGATGACGCCGGACCCGATGCAAGACACCTCCAGATAGATCGGACTGCCCTGCGGGATTGAAGGTAAGTGTATTTTTTTTGTTTTAAGAAGTTTTCAGTTTAGTTCCTCTTTAATTTACTCCTTATGGTACATCAGTGTGATCAGCAATTGTAGATATTCAGTAAAAGAATAAAGATTATCTCTTTGATGGAAAACCTGGATCTGTAACTCCCCTCACTAACCTTAGAACAGAGCAAGCAAATATATAGTTATAAAGCTAAATCAAAATAAGAAATTATCAAAATACAAGATTCACTCGAATCCTCAATTTTGTGTAATCCTTTTTGATCTGTTCATTATTCCAGTGTAAAACTTTCCCTCTGTGCAGGAACTTCCTGTAACAAAGACCGGTCACTGCTGCTCTCCCTTCACATGCAGGGTGACCAGTCTTGTATCCGCCCCTCCTCTTGTAGATTTCTGTAGTGGGTGGAGCTATGGGGTCCCTATGGGGAGTATATAAAGTTCAGTCACCACTATTATTAATAAACGGTAACTAAAAAGCACCAACATAGTATGCAGCGCTGTACATTAAATGGAGGTTGCAAACAGCAGACAGTGAAGGAGGAGGAGAGGACCCTGCCCCAAGGAGCTTACAATCTAGGAACTAGTTTTACAAGGTAATTCTCACACATGTTGTTGCAAGATCAGCAGCGGGAACTTAAAGCATACCTCCGGGTTAATTTAGATCTGATACTTGATGCTACCAAGAATAACACCGAGAAGCAGCAGTGTGTTGGCTTTCATGGATAAAATTGGTGATCGCTTCTGGGAACAATGAGGCTACCACTCTGTCGATATAAATCTACTGCACCGATGTCTTCATTATGGAACCCCTTGGCGGATCTCTTTGAACCCTATGAACCCCCCTAGTTATGGAACCCTAATTGAGATAATGGATACAAAGCTCTATGCACTACACTGATAATATACAAAGTCTAATATCAAGTTCTGGAGTTTGGCCCCTTCTCGGCCCACTATGGCCAATCCTTGCTTGGAATAACAACTTGCAAATGTAATGTGTGGGCCGAGAAGGGGCCAAACTCCAGAACTTGTTCGTTGTATGCCAGAAAGCTCCTGTTATCATTCAGAGCTGTATATAAAAATATTATAATTATGTAATGGTATAATATAATTTTTTATTTGCCATTTGAGCAGTTCTGAGTGTACATCAGTATATCTGTAACTTCTAGGACAGGTGTTGGGAAGACACGATGGGTATAAATAGTTTCAGAGTTTAGCTGTTGCTCTATGCCTGGGAATTGGCCCAAGGTTATCACACGTCAACCTTTAACTGCTGAGCGAAACTTTTCCAGAATTAACTGTAAAGTGCCTCCTATAATGAATTCAATACCCAGCCTGGCCGGAGTCATTTGGATTTTTTTTTTTTTTTTAATTTCAAAGCAAAATCTCAGCATTTGCAGACCTACAAATCATCATTACTGACGCCTCCTTTACATTGGCATCACAATAGTAACATGTAATCTTCTGAACTCCTGGACCAGATACAAAGGTTTTTGCTCAACTCGGCTTTGCAATATAAGCTAATTATTGTCTGTAGAAGTTGACGGACCTGAACTGCCGGGAGGGTGACCTTGCTGTCAAATCATTAATTATTTCCAAGAGAACTAAGACTATAAAGTGCAGATATTAAACATTAAACCATTTCCACAATCTTAAGACACATCAAAGAGATCTATAACAAGCACTGGTTGACCTCTTAAGGTGGTTTTGATGTGAAGGAATTCATTCTCAAAAATCCCAACCTATACTTTAGGGTAGGGGTTCCATTGGTTTCTAGCAGCTTAGAAACACCCTCAGTATTATGAGAAAGAGGGATCATTTTAAGTGTTTTAAGGATTTGGTAATGGTTTAGTGTGCAATGTCTGGCTCAGGTGCACTTGAATTATTATTAATAAACAGTATTAATATAGCACCAACATATTACGCAGCGCTGTACATTAAATAGGGGTTGCAAATGAGACAGATACAGACATTGACACAGGAAGAGGAGAGGGCCCTGACCAGAAGAGCTTACAATCTAACCTACTGCTTTATAAATGGACCCCATAGTTACCATAGGCACAGGCCCAGAAAAGTAAATGAATGTTGGACGTCTTCAAGGCTGTCTTCTTTTTGCAAAGTAATTACATGAGTGCAGTGCAACAGGTAAATAGTTTATGGCACCTGTTTATGGCATTGAAACCTTCATGTACTGAAAGAATATTTAGATTGTTCACTGAGCAAAGTAAATAATCTCCTTGCAAAGAAATTAATTTGTTTGGTGAGTTATGTAACACTTTGCTTGCATATGATTGAAAATTGATTTTCATCCCGTTCATCAAGCTAAGTGAGTTAAGCTAAGTGAGTTATCCATTGCAGGGTGATAATAAATTTGTTAAGTGAACAGTCTAAACCCTTGTAATAAACCTACATACCTGGAAGATTCGAAGGGGTTGAACAGACCCCTTCCTTGTTCTCAGTCCGGACCTACAGATTATTGCAAATACAGCAGAGTTTATTCTGGCTTCTATAAGAGAACAAAGACTTGATTCTTGTAAAGTTTGGACCTGCAGTTACCATGTTCTAGAAGCACGCCTACATGGTAAGATTGCGTTCTTTGAGTGCAGGTGACTTCATATAACGTGTGCAGAACAGGGGGTATTAGATATTACATCTTCATATATTCTAAGCTTGGACCTTTCCTATGCAATGGCAGCTTCTGCACAATTAGTTGGAGTTTGCAGGTTCTCCTCATGTCTGTGTGGGTTTCCTCCGGGTACTCCCGTTTCCACCCACATCTCAAAAACGTGCTGTTAAGTTAATTGGCTTTCCCCTAAATTGACCTAGACTAGATTAATGACATATGACTATAGTAGGGATATTAGATTGTGAGCTCCTTTGAGGGACAGTTAGTGACACGACTATGGACTTTGTACAGCACTGCGTAATATGATGGCGCTATATAAATACTGTGTAATAATAATTAGTTGCTAGCCCTAAACTACCTCCTTGCTGTTCATGTTTGAATACCGACCACTTGGCCGCATTCTGTATCCCCCCCCCCCCCTTCTCCTTGGCC
This sequence comes from Pyxicephalus adspersus, assembly GCF_032062135.1. Lineage (NCBI taxonomy): Eukaryota > Metazoa > Chordata > Amphibia > Anura > Pyxicephalidae > Pyxicephalus > Pyxicephalus adspersus. Next base: position 9,192,138 of record NC_092865.1, read on the forward strand.
TCATTGCTTGTTTTTTCTTTTGGCAAGAGTTTAATGGATGCATTTGGTAAAGTTGTTTGGTATACAACGATGGTTTGTTCTAAAAGTACAATGCCTTTCAATAAAAAAGTCTGATATATCGATGTCACATGCTCAGAATTCTGATGGGTTTTTTTCCCATGTTCCCTCTCCAGGGCTTTGAATACAGCCGCAGCGGGAATCCTACAAGGAACTGTCTGGAAAAAGCCGTCGCTGCCTTGGATGGTGCCAAATACTGTAAGGATCATCTTGTTTTTCAATTTTCTGGAGATAAAGAAATGTCCCAGCGCATATAATTTTTATTTTCTGGAGCTTTTTAATACCATATTTTCTTTTGTCAGGTTTGGCCTTTGCTTCCGGTTTGGCTGCAACTCTTAACATTGCTCACCTACTGAAAGCTGGAGATGAGATCATCTGTACAAGTGACGTATATGGAGGTAAATCTGGCATTTGGGAGGGCATTCATTGTGCAAGTTGGCAAACCCAATAAAATCCGCCTTCCATTGGCAAAAGTGTGTACAAATACTTCCCTGCATTTTAGTGACTTGTAATCCTAGGCAGGTAGATATTTCACTGCAACAGATTATCACTGTAGATGGTACGTTGCATTGCTGGCTTGGTTTCAAGGTCTAAGCCCCTTCTGTACCCAATATAAGGGGCTCCCGCCATTCTTACACTGAGTCCTGAGTCTGTTATGAGGGGTTTCCAACCATTTCTGTCCTGAGAAGCACCCATTGTTCTTGGGTCTGATCCTCATTGCTGTGCCCATTATGATGGATGCCCACTGTTCATCATAAACTATGGTGGGAGATCTCATTTGAGTATCCAAGTATAAGGTCTAGAAAGCCAGTTGTTCATTTACACATCTATGGCTAAAATATCACATGTGGCTTATTTACTTTTTATGAGAATGGCATGCCTTGATTGGGTGTCATTCACCAGGTCAACTGTCCTACTTTATTTAAAATTGCAACTTCAAATGCTGGATAAGTTCATTGTGATCCCATACTAAATATATAATCAATCTGAATTATTGACAGGCACAAACCGATATTTTAGAAGAATTGCTACAGAAATGGGTCTGAAAGTGAAATTTGTTGACTGCTCTAACCTAAAGTGCCTGGAGGCTGCAATTACACCTGAAACAAAGGTAAGTATCACAGATTGGATTATGGTCCCTAAACATACAGCACTTGTGTGGGTGCTCATGCTTCTCTGTTATCTGTTACATCATGTTAATCCTTAGGTGTTCACAGGGCGTTGTTAGAAACATGCTGGTGGTATACAATGTAAAATAGTTTCATATAACCTTAACTTTCTGCACTACAACAGCCAGCAGTGCAGCCCTTTTCTCATCAGGGATTGTACTATACTATAGTTCCACCCTGAGGAACTGGTTTCTGGTCTTGCATGGGTTACATTGGAATATGTGGGGCTATCAGTGGAGGGGTGGTTACTTAGGTCTGTCTGGACCAAGCAAGAAGAGGATTCACCCCCAAATCAAACATCACAACCAGAGTTGTTGGAACAGAAGATTTCAGGATCACAAGTATTACCATGTGATTGTTAAATTTTTACAGGTCATTGATGAGGGTGGAGGTTCAGTGCTGTGTATGAATTGGTAATCAAAAGAGTTGCTATACGTTTTGCTATAAGTACTTCTAGTATTTTTTTTCAATGTACGAAATCATAAAAATTATTTATTCTAAGAGCTGTCAATTAAATTGCTTCTAGTGGGAGCTGCAGAACAATAAAAAAAATTTTTTACAGCTTAGTGAATGGAGTCTATAATCTGTGGTATTGTTATAATTTGTTTGGCAATTTTCTTTTTTCAGCTTGTGTGGATTGAAACCCCCACAAACCCGACGCTGACTGTTATTGACATTCAAGGGTGCGCCGATATCGTTCACAAACACCCAGGTGTCCTTATGGCAGTAGACAACACTTTTATGTCAGCATATTTCCAGGTAAGTAGAATTAAATTAGTGTATTTGCTCAGGAATGTAGTGTAAAATCTATGAATCCCATCCCCGTTTTGCATTTGAAGAGACCCTGTCCCCAAAATGCACTCATCTTGTTTTCTCATTTTAATGTTTTATATAGTTTACCACTGGGCAACCAACCAAACTTAAATACTTTTCAGTTGCAAATGGAAAGTGTGTAAAGACTTTATTTATAAAAGCAGTCATCGCCTCAGTAGAAAGATTTGTCATTTGCGAACATGCTGTAGAAAACCCTTACCTTATTATTAATAAACGGTATTTGTATAGCGCCAACATATTACGCAGAGCTGTACATTAAATAGGGGTTGCACATGACAGACAGATACAAACACAGGAGTGTCAAACCAGTAGTCTCTCTGCAGAGCTTCCACATGCCTCTTTTTGATTCAACCCTTCCTTTTTTTTTTTTTTTTTTTTTTTTTTTTTACAATCGGCCAAGCTCCTGTTCCAAGCGATTGCAGAGTTCTAACATGGCAGTGGGGCCACTACATCCAACCAGTTCACAAGGGTCCTTCTTTGCAGCCTTCTTCCACAGGACAGGTTTTTATTTTTTTTAGAAAACAGACTGGAATAATTTTTGCTTACTTTTTTTACTATATTCTGCATCAGGATTAATGATATGTTTATTAAAGCCAGAGAGAGTGTATCAGCCAAGGTCTAATTTATTGTACTTGTATCCTAAAATATTGAGTGAATCGGAGGTTTTAAATCTATCCATCATCGGTGCATGTTCAGGTAACCTCATGCAGATGGAGCAATCTGTCTTATCAATATACTTTGGTGATTACGAATTCATGCTTTGTGGATAAATAACCTATAATATGTCCACATAAAGTACTGGCATTTCATGTTGCCTTTTATTTCTCGTGTCGAGTAAAATGTTTGACTTTGTTTCTTTCAGCGCCCATTGGCCCTGGGAGCAGACATCTGTATGTATTCTGCAACCAAATACATGAACGGTAAGTACTTTATTTATAAATGGATGCAGTTAGCTCATTGCCCACTAGAGGCTGCTCTTGTACTTTGCTTGCAGACTGATTACAATAGGTTAAATTCAACCTTTTTACCCCAGAGGATCCCTAACCCCCCTGGCGTTCTAATTCTGTCCATTTTTTCATGCAAAAAGCATAACTTTTTTTGCATGAAAATTTATTTTACATTGTAGGCCTACAATTCTTAAGCATAACTCTGCAAAATATGTCCAATACTTAATAAATTTAATAATAAACTATAAATAAATAAAAAAAAAAATCTGTTAAAACAAGGGTGCATAGAAATACTAAAATCTGTAATATAATTGTATAGTAGCAGGTATAAAATATATATAACTTATTTGTATTGGATTCAATACAGGTATTTTGTATTGAACCCAATATAAAGTTATTTGAATTTCCCGCTGTGCCTCCTGCCCGAACCCCGTAGAACGTCTCTAGTCGCCGACTGAAGATCGGAGGAAGAAGACGTGTCCCGAGGACCTGCAGGGAGGAGCAGGATGCCAAAGGAACAAGGTAAGTGTTTTTTTTTTTTTTTTTTTTAATGTTTTTGGCGACCACGAGTGTGACTCAGGATTAAAGCTTTTTGCAAGTAAAATCCACTCGTAGTCACACTCTGGAATACCGCTAGGGGGATTAAACAAATTCAGGTCTCAAGGAACTCCTGTTAATAATTATTCATGGAGTGTTGGTTGGAATAATGCCCTTACGTTGGTGAAAATCAAGAAAGAATGCTCTTTCCAGAGTTGGCCAAAATTCCTCCCTTCCATACCACTAAAAGGATCATTGGTGTCATACTACTGGCTATGCCTAATGGCTTTAAACCCGGCACTATGCAGGTACCATCATATAGAAGGTTGCTCAGTCAAGAAAACGCTAACCATCACCAGAGAAGCCCTCAGGTTCCACTAACCCGGCTAAGATTGTCTGGTTTACTCCCCGGCAATGTCCATTTCTTATAGGAAGACATTGGCATGAAACAAATTAATAAACCAGAATGCCAGGAAAGAGCTATACTCTTAGGGTCTTGGCTGTGTCCTGCATTTATATCTTGTCTTACTACCATTGATAAACTGTTGAAGCTTTGCTTCTTTAGCTGTCTCTTTTCTAGAAGCTTTCTCTGTGAAAATGTGCAATGCCTAATGCTCCAAATAGGGAATTTTATTCTTTGAATTTTAATTTTTCTAAAATTTTATATGGTCTGTGAATTCTGTTTTAAGGTCACTATATAATTTTTTTTCCCCCATAGGCCACACTGATGTCGTCATGGGGCTGATTTCTGTAAACTGTGACAAACTGTATGAGAGACTGAAATTCCTCCAGAATGGTAAGTTGGTTCCCCAAGCAACTGCCTGGAGATATAAAGAATATGTCCATGATATCCAAAGCTGCTTACTTCTTATATGTACAGAAATTAGTTTTGTGGCTGGGATTGCTTGAAGTATGTCAATCATTGTTGAGCACTATTGCTCTGCTTGATTTCATGCTTTCCTCAATTTGCCAGCCTGTGCAATCTGGTCAGCTGCAAAAAAAATGCAACTTCTTGTTTACTAAATGCCCTAACTGTATGCTCCATGTAAAGTCTGGTGATTACAACCTAAAAGAGTTTATTGCTTTAAATAGTAAATTTGGTATACATAAAGTGGTGCATTTATTACCTGTTATCCTGTCATATATCTGGTGCTGTCTTGTGAACTCTGCAATGTTATCACGTTAGAATTAGGAAACCACAAACTTTTTTTTTTTTCCTATTCAGGGCAAAGTATTCTGTACCTCTGTAACACGTTTACTGTTCTAAGGTGACAACGCTGCTTCCCCCAGACTTAGTACAGTAAGTGAGCTTTGTCACCCAAGAACAGGAAGTTTGTTACTGATAGGGTAAAGGAACACTAATTCTTAAAAAAAAACTGAAAGAAAACTAATGCAGCCAAGGATTGGTTAGCGCAAATGAATTTGTTTTTAGCTTTGGATATTGTGTTCTTCTTCCCTTACCTCTTAGATTGTAGCACGGTGGCTCAGGAGTTAGCATTCTTGCCTTTGCAGCGCTAGATCTCAAACTGGAATCTCAGCCAGGAACACTATCTGTATGTTTGCAGGTTCTCCCCGTATCTGTGTGGGTTTCCTCCCACATCCCAAAAAACATGCATTTAGGTTATTTGGCTTCCCCTAAAAAAAAAAAAAAAAAAAACTTAGACTACATAATGACATATGAATATGGTAGGGACATTAGATTGTGAGTCCCTTTGAGGGACAGTTAGTGACATGACTATGGACTTTGTACAGCGCTGTGGAACGGACATTAGATTACAGGGTTCTCCCCAGACACTTTTAGCTGAGCGCACCACCCGGCACTTTTCAGCACCCACCCGGCTGTTTTTGGGTGGTTACCAAAAAGTTTGGTCACAATACAGGGGCTGCCACCCACCTAAATTTTCTTCCCGGCTTAAAAAAATTTCTGGGGACATATGAATATGGTAGGGACATTAGATTGTGAGTCCCTTTGAGGGACAGTTAGTGACATGACTATGGACTTTGTACAGCGCTGTGTATTATGATGGCGCTATAAAAATACTGTGTATTATTAATATTATTCATAATTGTAAGCTCTTCTGAGCAGGGTCCTCTCTTCCTCCTGTGTCACTGGCTGTCATTTGCAACCCCTATTGAATGCACAGCGCTCTGTAATATGTTGGCGCTATATAAATACAGCATAATAATTACTATAATAATATTATAATAGATACAGTACTTGAAAACTCCAAAGGGCTCGGAAAATGCTTGTACAATGCTGCCATCTGCTGGCTATTTGGAATATTCATTTTTCACTCGTGTGGACAGTAATTATGTAGACCTAATTAGCACAATTGAATTTCTAAACCATTTTGCTGTTCAGGAAGCTGAGGTCTACAGAGCGTCTAGGACTCTACTGTATGAATAGATAAACCAGATAATACTATTAATATAAAGTCAATTCCTTTGGCATTTAATGGATTTGAGAGCAGGAGATATCCTATTAAGATAATATTTTCCTTCTTGTGTCCAGGCTACACATAACCACCCACTATACATCAGACATATTTGTGTGATGATGGACTGACAACCTTCTGTTTGTTTCAGCACTTGGCGCCATTCCGTCCCCATTTGATTGCTACCTCTGTAACCGCGGCCTAAAGACTTTATCTCTGCGAATGAAGCAGCATTTTCGCAATGCTCTGGCTGTGGCTCTGTATCTCGAGAAGGACCCTCGTGTGGACAAAGTCATCTTTCCAGGTAGAAAGTCCACTTTTAAGGTGTTCTATAACACCTTTGCATACTGTTGTGTACCCTTAGGCTTTGCATGGTCTACATTTATTTCAATTGGCAGCCTAACAAACTAATTGTGATTTAGCCCTAAAGCTGCATACACACATGCAATTATACTCGTTGGAACGGATCTCTCACGACACAGGACTGCACGATGCATGAACGAGTGCTGTACATACAGCACCGTTTTTCTCTATGAAGAGGGGAAGGGGAGACCTGCATCCTGCTGCAAACTCTCCCCCTTTCCTTGCATTAGGATCGTTCGTTGTCCATCGTCCGTGGATCCACCAGGACAGTCGTTCGGACGATGGACACACGTCAGATTCTCGTCCGATATCGGCCCTGAGCTGAATATCGGGTGAGAACCATTGGACATGCGTATGTAGCTTTAGTTAAGGTTTTACAGATAAGGAGTTTAGGGTTTGTCTGGGGGACTAAGATTTCTGTACTGACTTGCATATCGGCCATGGTTAGTACAAGGGGGTCCCAATCTCCATACCAATTATATTCTGAAGAATAGAGAAATGGCTTAATAGCTTTTGGGGTTGGACTTGCACAGGAGCAAAGCGGGGACCAGGGCATGACTTGCCACTGATGGGGCTAAAGGGCAGCTGTGCCAACACATTGCATAGAATGGACATCTATAGTTCTCGGGCAGCCACTGCAGAAGAATGATGTGCAAATGATGTTAGGAAATGGCTAAAAGTGGTTCAACACTGGGATGAATGGATGAGGATCATAATTTCTAAACGAGAAGGGAGGGGTGGTGCTTGGTTCAGTTTTCTACAAATAAAATGCCATTCATTGACACCTACTCTCCATAAAATAGGAATATGAAGGTAAACCCTAAGGTTATGCCCCCCCTTCTGTCTTGTATGTAGATCAGGACTTTCCTGAGCGGTCTTTTTGGTCCAGGCCAGTTAGTTAACTAACTGAAGCCAGTTACTGGAACTAGCATTGCCAAATGATGATGATCTGCAATCAAAGCTTTATACATTTGTAGGTATTTTCTAAATTTCAAGCGTAGCTTCTGACATTTTGTAGCCCCAATTAGGAAAATAAGTGATTAGTTTTGTACAAGGTTTATGGCAATCAGTTACTACTACTATTGAAACACATCGCTTGGAAGATTTCCAAGAGGGAATGACTGATTCTCTGTTTTCTAAATAGCCCATTATATTCTTCACAAAGATCTTTATTGTCTGTAATTGCAGAATTATTGCAGTTTGCTTCTTGCAGTTATTTTGTCATTTCTTATAACCCTCCTGTAATCATTTTAAGGTTTACCGTCCCACCCACAATATGAGCTCATCAAGCGTCAGTGCACCGGCGTATCTGGTATGATCACATTCTACATCAAAGGCAACTTGGAACACGCCAAGATATTCCTCAAAACTGTGAAGGTGAATATTAATTGCAGTGATCACTTTACAGCAACTTTTATACAGACTGGAGTTCTACAAACCTCATGAAATATGACTTTGATCATAATAAATAGGAAAACATTTCTTCAGACAGTGAATATTTTATTGTCTTGTATCCCGCAGCTATAGAACTTCATATTCTAGCCTAGCTTGGGTCGGATAAATCGTATACAGTGTACCAGGGACCCGCAAAGCTAGTTAGAAGGGTGTAACTATTGCCATGGGAGTGGACATGAAGTACAACTATAGAAAATAATCCCCCATTCAATGCATAAATTAAATGCATTTTTTTTTTTAAAGCTACATTTACTCAATACAAATCATACCAGCCAAGTTAAAGATACAATAGCAGCTGTACTGGGAAAAAAAAACAAAATAAAATCAGTTTCACTGTGATGGATATAGGATCAATCCCATGTGTGAGTACTTTAGAACAATTTTTTGCCATAATTCTAGCCTTGAGTCTGTAAGGATACCTCTCCACTAACCTTGCACACTTTGTCCACTCTTCATTTTAGAACTGATCAAGCTCAGTCATATTGAATGGTGACTATTGTTTGACTGCAATTGTCAAGTTATTACACAGATTTTCAATAGGGTTCAAGTTTGGGCTCTGACTAGGTCACACAAGAACATTCATCCTTTTCATCCGTGTGCTTCGGGTCAATGTCCTGTTGGGAGGTTATCCTTCTTCCCATTACCAGCTTTGCAAAAGACAGCAGCACATGTTCCTGAACATTTGCCAGTATTTTGCTCCATCCATTTTCGTCTCCTATCCTGACAAATGAGCCATTCATTGCTGAAGAGAAACGCCCCCCACAACCAGGTGCTACACCCCCCCACAACCAGGTGCTACCACCTTTCTTGCATGGTGGTAAGCTATTATGGCTTTCTGGTCTGGTATGGAGGGGAAAATTATTGAATTTGGTCCTATTGGACCATAACATTTTTTTTTCCACTAGATCTAGGGTGCATTTTGGCAAAGCTTTAACAAAACTGTTTTTCTTCTTGCATCCCTTCCATGTAAGACACATTTGTGGCCCACTTGGAATACCATTGTCACATTCACGCAATGACCACTCTGCCATAAATTCTTGTAACCGGTTCACTGTTACCAAAAGTCACATAGTAGCCCCTCTAACAAGTTTCATTCTTTCATCCAATCTGGAAGGATGGACTGATTCAAGGAGTCCTAGTAGTGGCCAACAGTCCCCATTTCCTAATTCTAGTTTTTACTATTTGATTAATAAAACATTTGACCCTTTTTTGGCATCTATCTACTGACTTCTGCCAGTCTCCAACTTTATCCCTGAGATCTTTATGGGTGACAGGGCACTGCCAAGTTGTTTGCTTTTGGTTGCACTACCAAGCACCGCAATGCTCCAGAATTAGCTGTTTTTATGTTGAACTAATCAAAATGATTACAGCTGATCACCAATTATCCAGCTTGGTATGCAAGGAAGAAGTTGGTTACACGTGAGTTTGCAAGTAATTTTTGGCAGGTGTTGATTCTGGTTTCTATTTTCTGAGTTGCTGCAATTATATCCTTCACTTGAATGTTATAAGTTGCATTGAGTAAAAACAGCTGGGTCTTCTTTTCATGCTGCAAAGTGTGAATATTATAGGCAGAGTGATTTGTTTCTATACCCTGTGCTGTAAAAGAAATTCTTGTAATGTCTATTGTCTATCTGCACCAAAAAGAAAATTTCTAAAAAAGCAATTTAATTTGGGTGCATGAACAGTGTTGCTTACAGGGAATTATATATTGGTTTAATAATGGTGTGTCCTAATATGCCCTCCTCCACCCTAAGTTAACAATAAAAAAAAAAAAAACTGGCAAATTTTAGGCAAGCCATGTGATTCTATGGGACATTGCACTCTGTGCAGAATAACGGTTTATTGATTTACCTGGGGATTAGTGGCATTTTGGAAAATAATTAGGAATATGTGATATGTGACATGGGGAAGGGGGGATATGTACACCCCATTAACATTTGACTTTCAATATATTTAGGGCAAACATTAGACCTTCCTAATTCAAACATTGCTAACAGATACTTGAATAAAGACACAATAAAAATTACCCATCTATTCTACAATAATCTCATTAGATATAGTTGTATACTGTGAAGAAATATATAGGGCGACCGCCCTTACCCACCACAATTTTATACTGCAATTATGCCTCCTTTGCATATTGCCATTGCTTCCCACCAGTCTCTGGCATCCAATTTTCCTTCATATATAGTATGTGTGTGGGTTTGCTTTCATGAACTGCCCATTTGAAATTCCCTACAACATTTCAATGGTTTTTAAATCTGTGCTTTTTCGGGGCCAATCCAAAAACTCTCCTATTCTAAATCATCAGTTGGCGGATGTGTTGTTCATATATGATTGTAATAAAAGATCAATTTCTGCCTCAAATTTTGGTCGGATGGCCTCACATTCTCATCAAGCGTATTTTATTATATAATGCAAATTTTCTGGTTAACTACAAGCTGGCCAAATACTAAAACGTGAATGCAAACTCCACACCATAACCTTTACTTGCAATCCTATAATCAAATCTAAATCCCATGTGAACACGTACATATGATTGTGGTAAGGCTGTAAGCTCCTTATTTTGGGCTTGTGTACACACATTGCTGTCAAACATTGGCTTTTGTATTTGCACAACAAGAACAAATTGCTCAAGAATTGTCATTTACACTTTGCTATAAAGGTAAATAAACATCTGCTGACCTAGATTTAACTCCCATGTGTGCAAGACCTTTGGCCTTTGGTTTAGGAGTTAGCAGGAGTTAATTCATGAAGTGGGGTGAATATATATATATATATATATATATATATATATATATATTTGTTGTAATCGTTAATGGTTAAACTTTATCCCTGTAGGTTTTCTCTCTGGCTGAAAGTCTCGGTGGATATGAAAGTTTGGCTGAGCATCCGTAAGTATAACAACTTTTTTTCATTAAAATGTCCTAAAACATCTAAAATTACATTCAAATGGTATATTGTCAAGGAACACATACCTTGTAGAAAGCCTACCAGTGCATTCTGTAGCTTAAGACAATATGTTTCTGCAGACTTTAATTAAATCACAATCTTCTTTGTTGCCAGAAACCATTTGATTCTTAATTGTGCTGAGGCTGGGAACGGCAATATTTGATTCTTTTCTGTGAAAGTTTATTTTTTATTTAAGGAGGCAGATTTTCAGTTACTCTTAGTAACCAATCTGATTTACCATTGCAATGCAGATGGGAATCTGTTGACTGTGGGCAATTGTTCAGCTCCTGTGTGTGTGTGTGTGTGTGTATTATTGACCTAGTTATGTATTTTCTGGAGTTTGACATGTCTCGTTTTTTCTTTTCCTACAGAGCCATTATGACACATGCCTCTGTCCCTGAAGAAGACCGGGCTGTACTCAATATAAATGACTGCCTTATCCGCCTCTCTGTTGGCTTAGAAGACACAGAAGACCTTATCGCAGACTTGGATCAGGCTTTGAGTGCTGCAGTAAGTATTGCCAGTGATCTAGCCTAGTAATTTCATAGTAGACATGCTTGCAGGAGTTGTTGGGCTCATGGAATGGTTACTGTGCCTAAAATAAATTCTTGGGTCTGTTACAACAAACTTATGTTGGCAGAGTTGGGATGTATTTACTGCAGTGATCCCCTTATTAAAAAACTGTTGCTGCAGTTGATCTTGGCTGACGTACAAACCATATGGATCGTTAGGAGCTTAGCAATATAAGGGGCCTCAAATGTTCCTTCTTAATTGCATGGCTCTTGTGGGAAGAATAGTCCTACTTCAGCCTGCAGGTATCAAACTTTCCTTTCTTTGTCATGAACTAATACAAATATTATGTTCCCCAAGGAATGCATACCGTATCTTAATATTTACAGGCTGCATAGCTATAGTTTTCTTTCTGGTTTGTATGTTGCAGCTACCCCTAAGATCCTTACTTACACCATGCATGGCAATGCATTTTTGCACTCGTGTTGCCATGTGGTTTGACATGGACTAAACAGTTTTGAAGCCCCCAGTGTTCCTTCAGAGGTTGCTGGAGGTTTGTTTAGCAATTTGTGTCTCTCGGGTCAGTTTAGGTGACACAAATAATCTTAATGGCTATAAGGGTGACCTTCTCACTGGCCATCAATATGAGAGGCATTCTTTCTATTGACCACCACACTAATGTACTGTGAGCTGTATATAAAGTAATTATGGAAGTGGTTACCTGAAGACACCTCTGTGTGTAGAGTTTCCCCCATGTGAAAAAGGTCAATAATGTCTGATCTAGGCATTCTCTAAACCCAAAAAAGTGCAGCAATATACAAAACTGTTTTATCATCCAGCACAGTGGAGGGAGCAGGTTCTGCCCAAACTATGCATTCTTATTGGAGTCATCTGTTTGAACAAACCTAAAAAGAAATTGTATTCATTTTATTACTAAATTATAATTTCTTTTTTGTCTTTACAGCACCCAGGACTTCAAAACTCTGTCAAGCTGGATGACTTGCTGAAGCAACTGAAATAAAGCTGTTATCTATGAAAACTTCCACATTCTTTAACGGTTTACAGAGAACCTGTCATAACTGAGTTGTGCTAGAATCCTAAATTGTTCTAATTCCACAGGCTTACTGTTGAAGGATTTACATTTGTCACCTGGGGTGGGCCGCTTACTGCAACATCACCCACATGAACATTCATAATGTGCTTTCTTGCTGCACCAAGTACCCATAATGGTAGCAAACACAGAACCTTGTCTCTACTTACATTCCTTTTTATCTGCAGGATTCTGTTACACACGCTCTGGTTCAAGGGGTATGTCTTTTATCAGCACAAGCTGGGGCAAATGTCCAATGTCGGGGTGACACGTTGCCTTGCGCTCCCAGGTCCTGCAGTCATCATCAGTTCATTTTTGTTAAACTGAAACCTATAAACCTTTCACAGATAAGCCTACACAATTTTTTTTAATGAAGGATCTGATTCCTGCATAAGCTCATTTGTAACTGGTACTCTAGTCAATTGTATGGCACCCTAAATATGAATGATGAGAGAGCTGAGGGTTTTGCGTCAAGTCTCGGTCCCAATACAAAATCATCTCTGCCATGTGATTTGAATAATGTGATTATAAAATATGTAATTTGTATCTAAAGACCACACTCTTACCTCTTTTTACTGTGCCAGGTAAATTCTTTATAATAAAACGAATTGGATATAATAAATTTATCTGCACACAATACAACCAGACTTCAGATTCTTGTCTACCAATCAGTGAGAGGCAATAAGGCTGTCATGGGTTATTTTACACAGCGCATGATTTGCCTGGCTGGGTCATTTCAAGGGGGCAATAAGCCTTAATATAAAATTGTGACTACACCATGTGAGCTTACAAAGATCATCTTGCATCTTATTACAGGTGACATTGTCCCTAAAACATTCAAGTGAAATGCAATTGATAAGCTACCCATATTTAAAGCACTTTTACCTGTAAAATCCTAAATCTGGAAAAACCCGAAAAGTGCCTCTAGTCTTGGATATGCTGTCAGCACCTCTATTTGACTTGGATCCTAGTCCCAGAATGTCCTAAAAGGACATAGATTGTGATGTACAAGGAAGGAGGGATGCTGTGTTAGGAAATTGACTACATTTTATCCAGTACAGTGTTCTTCTCCAGCCCCTTGTATCTGGGCGTACCATCTGACACTTCTCAGTAAGCTCCTGGGCTCCTGGCTGTTTTTGGGAGAATACTAAAGATTTGGGTCACAATACGGGCTTCCACCCACCTACAACTCACCCGTCTTAACAAAAAGTCTGTGTTAAACACTGTACTACATCCAGAATGAATAAAAAGGACAACTCGTGCAAGTAAGCATTTTTACATACTGTTTACATTTTAATATAAACTGATCCAAAATCAAAGCGTGGGGGGGAGGGGAGGGGAGGGGGGGGGGCGGCGGCACTGTGTTATTTTTAAAACCATTACTTAAAAGAGGAAATATGGGCTCAATCTGTTTAACTTGTGAAATGAGTGGGAGGAATAAAGTATTATGCATATTGAATTGGGTTTGAGGGATCACTTGCTCCTAAGTGCTCTTTTGTGCAATATTGTTGGCTGCCAGTAGATGGTGCTGTGTCCTCATATAAAGAGTGTAATAAACGGTAATAATGATTCAAACGGCAATAGCTGTTATACAGTTTACATGAAGATTCTGCGTCCTCTAGTGGTTTGACCTGGGTAATATACACCAATATTTTTTTTTCTATTGGCATTTTTTTTACTTAAAAAATATCTGTTTATATATGTATAAAAGGTAGTATTTTCTTGTTTTGTACCTACAAAGCAAAGCATTAGGATCTTGTAAATCCAGAAGAGAGGAAGGAATCTATTCTTCAAAGGCCCCCCAAGCTACATGACCTTGGAAAAAGCAACAATCATCTTAAACTGGCACCCCTGCAGTATCTGGTATCACAAATGCATTGCATTGGTCTTAAAAAAAAGATGTGGATGTGGAGTTCTTACTGTCTGCATACAGGTCTATACTCCACCTTGACATCCCCAAAGGAAATGGGCTCACCAGTTCAAGTTCGGGATCACAAAAGGACCCTTTCACAAGGAATCATAGTGATGCTTATTTATTTCCTTGAGGAAAGGACCCTGCGCAGTCCCGAAACGGCTACTCATGTAACCTTGCATTTACAATAAAGCTAGAATCCTGTGCTATGGAGTGCTGGTGACTTTGTCTTCTCTTTTTCATGAATTATATCCATGAGTTGTCACTTCAAGCACCCTTCCTCCTTTACAAGGTCTGCAATAAAGAGTTTATTCCTATCTAACATGGTTGAGATTATATAAATGTCTTGCTGGGATTATTGGATCTCTTAATGATCTAAAGGTGCACTTGAGTCAAAATGTGAATTTGCTGCATTTAGGGGATTTCTACTTTCTAAAACCCATCAACTTTATAAAGGCAAAGAGGCAAGAACCATGTTTTGTTAGCCAACGTGTTAGCAACCAATCAGAATTCAGCCTAATTCTAGTCTCATAAAAGAACACTTTGCACAAAGCTATAGTTGCCACTAGGGACCATTTATGGAATACTTGGTATTGTTACCAAAAGGTTAACATTTCAGAAACCCTTTGGAAAGAAACATTTTAAATAAAAAAAAAATCATTCAAACATATGCTTTGCTTATTTCACATTATAGCAGGGCCTTGCTGTTCAAAGTACTAAAGTAGTAAAGACTCTTAAGAAGGTGACATTGTATGTTGATGACACCCAACAGCAGTGGTTGAAAGTGGATAGACGTGGACTTGAGTTCTAAGAAAAAAATTGCTCCTCTTTTATAAAAAATAAAGTCAAGGTCATTGGTTGAGTACATTCTGCAATACCTCTATGCATAACAACTTCTACTAATGTCATTTTCTGAAAACAGATGGCAGAATCTGAACGCTATTGATTTATCCATTGCTTTTCACTTTTTACTTAAATGTTTCCTCTTTTTTTCTTTTTTTTTTTTTAAGTGCTCTTCAGCAATGACTGGTCCAGGAAACCGGCACCTCTGCATCTCATAAATGGCATTTTTGCCACCAACTCTTATGGGTGAATGACAATCCTAAGCCATTGGATGGCCCCTGATGATGTAACTTGCTGTGTGCAATGTATTTGGCTTCCAGGTCTATTTGTGGTTGGGCCGAGAACAGAGCTGAGCTCTACAATGCAAGGTGCATGCACAAGGAGCAGAGGAAAAAAGTTTTTGGCAATACAGACTTTGCACGTATCTTCTAAAAACTGCTACCTCCTGGGGACTTTCTCATAAAAATATGAAGTCCTACATTTTCATACCACATCCCTATTCAACACTGACATAGAACAGGACCAGCAAAAGGTATGCACATTAATTTATCAAGTTACACTTTAAATAACAAAAATAACATTCACAAACATACACAATGTTAAATGTGACCATAACAATAACCAATTTTTTTTAATAATTACTGACGCGTTTCACACTTTATGTTTCATCAGGAGGAACATCACATTTTTGTGTATAGTGCAACAGCCATTGTCCAATGTTGGTCACAGCCTTGATTCAGCCTTTGACAGCATTTGAAGTCACCTCCATAAATTCCTGGGGACTTTGCTTTTTGGTTTAATTTTGCTTTTAACATAAGAGATCCCAAATCATAACACTGCCTCACAGGCACCCTTGATTATAACACTGCCCCACAGGCAACTCCGACCATGCCTTCACAGGTACCCCAGATCATAATACTGTCCCAGAGGCAGCCCAGGTCAGAAAACTGCCCTCAAAGACACCCTAGATCATAACGCTGCCCCCACAGGCACCCCAGATCATAACACAGCTACCACATGCACCCCAGATCATAACACTGCCCCCATAGGCAGCCAAGATCATAACACTGCCCCCTCAGGTACCCTAGACCATAAGGCTGCCCTCACAGGCACCCCACATCAAAACACTGCCCCCACAGGCACCCCCAGATCATAACGCTGCCCCCTCAGGTACCCTAGACCATAAGGCTGCCTTCACAGGCACCCCAGATCATAACACTGCCCCCACAGGCACCCCAGATCATAACACTGCCCCCACAGGCACCCCAGATCATAACACTGCCCCCACAGGCACCCCAGATCATAATGCTGCACCCTCAGGTACCCTAGACCATTAGGCTGCCCTCACAGGCACCCTATAATATAACATTTCCCCAACAGACACCCCAGATCATATCACTGCCCTCTCAATCTTGCAGACTTTGTCCAATCAGTGCACGTATTACATATTTTTGTTTAACTTTTAGCTGTATCGCCAGAGCTTTTTCCACACATACAGAGCCTTTTTCCCTGTTTTCCTAACTCCACTCCGCAGTTTTGTTATGAGGGCACTTTACATTTAACAATGCTCAGTCATGGTGGTTAAACATATTTCTGGGAAGTGATGAGTTTACAGGTCAGGTTTATTTTGGATGTTTCTATGCATACAGCAGGTGTTTAGGATTCCTGGTAACAGGCCATGTTGCTGGGAACGGTGTACATCCTACAGCAATGCTGCCCAGCTGGTATTCCTTGGTCCTCTATCGTAAGTCTAAAATAGATTTTAATTACTTCCGACTGCCCGGTGCTGTTTGTAGGCCTTTCAAATATCTCGGCATTGAGCCGCGCTGATTCCAGTCTGATGTTAGGGGAAACACGCTGTGTACTTTATTACCGCTCAGAGTATTTTTTTATGATAAGAGGGAGCTTTATGATCACATTTGTGCAAATCTCTATTGCCTAAAGAAAGAAAAATATTAAGAGATGAAATTACAGCAGAAAATGCTGCCAAAATCCCATAATGTGGTGTATATATGAATCACTGACTGGCTAATATGCAAGGAAGGTTGGAGTTGACTTTTCAAGAAGTTTTGGGAATTGTGGCTACAGATGGGGAAACGCGGAGGTGGGGTTACGGTGCTGCATACTATGGTACATGATCTGCATGCTAGTATAGGACAAGGTGAGCCATGTAGAACATTGTTAGGGCTCAGCTTAAAGTGGAACTAAACCCAGTATTACTTATTTGTCCCTGTTCAGTCATGGGCACCACCATCTTCTTCCTTCTTCTCTTCTTCGTTCTGATCTTCAGCCATCTTGATTGGCCAAACTTTTGAAGGGAGCGATCAGGCAGGTAAGAATTCTTATTGCAGAAAAAAACATTGCCAGTCTCTTTTTGCAATAAAGCCTTGGATGAGCTCAAATTTTTAAAGTAAACTTTAGTTCCACTTTAAAAGTCCTAATTTTTCTAAATAAAATTCAAAATCTATTTGCAACAATTAGCAGCTGTTGAAAAGGTAGAACTATGCCCTACCATTAAGAAAAAGGTACTACCATTAAGAATAATGGGTACTATAAGTGTTACCTTCTTGCAAAGTCTTGTTCCTGCCAGTGAAGCCCACCTATTGCACTTTCCTGTAATGCTGTGTGCATGTAAATTCAGAGCAGAGCAGCTATTTACTACACACCCAACTGCCTATCCAACAGTTGAATGGGAGTAGCTGGGGACAATTTTGTGCAAACCTTTACATGCAGTTGCATTTGCTTTTGCACTGTAGTTCCTAGACTTGTAGCATCTGCCCATCCTGGAGCATTAACTTAATAAGGGGCACTTTTAAGTCGCAGTGAGCAGCAGGTAAAAGCAGATGTAGATGGTGGTGTTGCTGATGGAAGACTGGACATGACCCATATTCCCTTGTGATGCAGTGACCCACATGAATATCACACTTGGCATGGCAAAACATTCATTAAATGCTGCAGCTGCCTGCAAAAGCTGCTCCCAGGCACATTGGCATTTAAAAGGCCCAACCATGTGACTAGCCAAACGTTCCAATTCATTTTAGTGCAGACAAATGCAAAACCAACAGTTTGTAAAATATAAATGACAAGGTTTTGTCAAATCAATAAATACAAAATATATTAACCTCTAAATTGTATGCACCTGTAAATCTGCAAAAATTATGTATGCACCTGTAAAACTCCAAATTGTCCATTGTCTTAGCTCTAAAATCTTTACAAGTCATTTATTTCAAGTTAGGAATAAATTATGACCCCAGATTTTTTTTTACCTGCACTTTAACATGTGCAGTGATACCTGAAATCTGTGGAAAATTTGTTCTCTTCCTACAAATGAACATCAGATGCACTCATTTGAGTTTGTATGGAATGAGAGGCTTTCAAAAATATTTTTAAAGGGTTAAACTGAAAGCTCAATTTGGCTTTTAAGCCAGAAAAGCAGGCATTTACTTTGTAGGAGGAAATCAGCAATGGTAAAGTCTATATTTGTCTCAGTATGGGTCTTCTTCAAAGCAACTCTTTTACCAAAAGCAGCTGCATTAAGACTCTGCAGGGATAGCGTCAGCCATTCTATGACTTCCTCCGCACCGTCCCATAATGGCCATTAGCTGTGGGGAGAAAAAGAAGCAGACAGAATATGGAGGCAAAGTGGTGGGGAGCACAGTGTAGAATAAACTATAGTAAAGAGAACATAGAAGAGTGGCCTTGTATGCCTTGGGCCTATGAAAGGCAACTTTTTTTTTTTATCCAATCACAGCTGTAGTGCAATGGTGTTTGGGGTTGGAAGAGGTGAAGGCTGGCTATGTCCTTTTGAACCCCAAGTAATGTTGGCAGGGTTTTTAAAGTCACATTTTCCCACCTACATTTCCAGAAAAAGTTCGTTTTTTTTAACACAATCAGAAGGGCATATGAACTTTTTGCAGAGACTGAAGCTGTGAGGCTGCCCTGGTCCTCTGCAGAGAGACCACAACTTCCAAAGAACAAGGCTCAAATTCTCATGCATGCTGGTAACAGACAGGATTTTCTATCTGGGTTGTGGCTGCTGTGTACAGAAGACTTTGCATATATCAGCCTGATTTATCAAAGCTCTCTAAGACTGGAGAGGGGTTTCTATGCAGCAAACCTGAAATGAATATCTTAAAAATTATTTTAATTTAATTGGCTAAGGTTTTCAATCCTGGATTAGGTCCATTTCAGGTTTGCTGGATCCTCAATGTTCTTGGAGTCTTGGAGAGCTTTCATTAATCAGGCTCATTGTGTTTTGATGCCCCTGGAATGTATTTAGCCAAATGTTCAAATGAAGTTTAAAGGTAAATCTAACAGTACAGTTTTAATGGTTTCTAGGTAGCAGTAGCTGGTCATAAGCTAGTACTCCCTATAGAAAAGACTTTTTTTTACTGTAACCACTTCTAGCTCAGTGCCTCATATAAGATGCAAATTGTACTTGGCATATTCCAAGAAGCTCGGAAGATCATATGTAGTGACACAAGGTGAGGTCTTGAAATTTCCGACCTTTAAATATATGTTAATCAAATAAAAAAAATGGACAAGGGGCTGGGGGACCGCCTGAGGCCTGCTGTTGCTCATTTTTAATATTCACGTTGAACCTCTAGACATAAGACGTGACCAATGTTCACGAACATCTATCAAGAAATGCATAATCCCCGGAGCTCTGGGGTACGATGGCATTTGGATAAAAAGACATTTCTCTTCTTGTTGACAAGAGCTGTGAATATTTTTTTTTGATCTATGAAGATTATTTTATAGAGAAACCCTCAGAATTTCATGAAGGAACTGATTACAAAGGCTTGGAGTATTACAGTGCCAGCATTGGCCCCATATATCTGAAAAAAACTTCAAGGACGTTTTGTTGTTGGAATGGCTGATTTCACCTTGTAAATGGAATGGCATTGGAGTCATGCACTGTTATAGAACATATTTAACCTCCCTAGCGGTTTATTTCTTTCCGGTTTTATATGTCTAAAAGCGGTACATTGTTTTTCATGAAAATTTATTTTACAGTATAATATAATAGTATGGGTATAATAAAGTTTGAAACACAAGATCATGTAAAAATAATAAATTGAATAAATTAAAAAATCTATATATTTTAAATTTTTTTTTAATTTTTAATTTTTTTTTAAATACACATTATACTCATACTAATATATATACTGTAAAATAAATGTTCTTGAAAACAATGTACTTTTACACATATAAATCCAATGTATTGCAATCAGTACAGGTTATTTGTATTGAATGCAATACAAATGGATTTTGAATTTCCCGCCACACCGGCAACGTACACACGCACCGACGTCACCGGGAACTCCCTGGTTACTCATCGGATGCAGAAGCCGGCCGGAGGAAGAGAGAAGACGGAGATTGCGGCGATGGACGACGCGGAACACCGGCGGATCAGGTAAGGCTCTATTTACTATTACCTCCCATAGGATTACCGAGTCACACTCGGGGTTACCGATTTTAGCAACTTTTTTCTACCTAGGGACCTCTTCTAGGGAGGTTAAAGAGTAATAAACTAAAAAAATATATTTTTGAATTTCAGCAATAACTTTTTTAATTTCTATCAATAATGTAACAGCTGGCCAACAAAGACCCAGGGTTCCATCAGGAAAATAGGTAAATTTGCCCCAGATACAGGTTATATGCAGAGTATTTTTCTGTGTTCAGTTTTACTTTTGACCTGAAGGGGGTGCTGAAGTACCAGGCTGAATGACAATGAGCTTCTTGGCCAGATGGGGGAGCTAAAGAGGCCTGAGGATGATCAAGTGTAATTGTCTCAGCTGAAACCCATCCTGGAAATTAGGCTGGGGGGGATATAAACTCACAACCTGCTCTTTCCTCTGTCTCTGTTCTTGGCTTGTGAGCTGGGAGGAGGGCCAAGGTGACCCGTGAGTAAAGACATTATATTGGAAAAGCTGTATGGTGTGTATGTAGGGCCTTAGAGTCCTGTGCAGCACTAGGTTGGGCAGGATTGGTAGTAAAGGGATCTAACAGTGAGTTTGTTTATTTTTTGTGTGAAAATAGTATTAGTGAGTAAAACCCTTGATGCACCTTTAACCTGCTGGCCTCGTTCCCTGTTTGAAACACCCCCTGTTGCTTCCAGTGATCTCACAATAAATTTTATGATGTAGCATCTATGATGATGCAATGGACATATCATCAGATATATTTTATATGGCATCTGCATGCATGCTATGTAAACTTCCAGGAAGTGGCAGATGTAGCCATCTGTGCAGATATGTCTTTGGGCCCACCTTCCTTACACAACTGATTTGGGGCCTTCTGTGAGGTCTCCGCTTGGCTTTTAAGGATCAGGGGCCCTTTTGCAGTGACACAAGTTGTGGCTCCCTATGGTCTCCCTTGTTCCAGGTATTCATTACATCTCACTAAATCAAAGAACTCCCCCTGACAATGTTTTTTTGGGTTTTTCTCACCCAAAGGATGGAGTTTTTGTTCAGGTATCAGCCAACCCAGAATTTGCACAGGGTCTGGTGGAGCAATGGAAAAGGTGAGTATCAGTGCGTAGAGTGTTGGGGGGCTGTTTTTGTTAACAGAACCTCCTATTTTTGCCCTAAATGTCTTTAGAACAGAACCTAACCTAAAAAAGAAAAAGGTGAGCGGGCAAATTGGTCTCCAGGAGTGAACGAACTGCCGTGCACAATTGCAGAACTTGTGTCATTCTGGCCAACCAAGATGGCTAAAGATGCAGAATGCAGAACAGATCCAGGTTCAGAGATTAGTGCTAGCAGCAGAATGAGAAGAGATGAGCCTAGTTAAATAATTGCTAACAGGCAGGTAATGTATTTTATTGCAGAAGAGACATTGCTGTCCCTTCTACAATAATGAACCTATTTGCTCACTTTTTTTTCATTTTTAAGTTTAGCTCCACTTTATGAATTTAGAAGAAGAATATACCAAATAATAAAAATATAAGAATAAAATGAAATACCAAAAATGTTTTTTCCTGCAAAATCAAAACTGTCTCAGCATTTTTGTTATAGAGCAGTGGCCCCCAACCTTTTGGCGCTCACGGACCACTAAATGCACAGACGCCCCCAATGTGACATTATAATGCCAGCACCAGCCCATTCTCCCATCGCAGCTCTGAGCCTGTGTGTCCAGAGACACAACCCGCCCACTGTCCTGAGCCTGCGATGCGTACAGGAGGCGTGGTTCGAGGCTCCGGCTGGTGTACCCCCCCCACAAGTGGGGTCCTTCTTCCTGACCCTGCTGGGGGGTGCACTGGCCAGAGCAGTGGCCCACCTGCTAGATGGCTGATTGGAGGTTGGGGACCCTTCTTATAGAGGCTCTATAAACTTTCTAGCCCAATAACCATAATCACAAACTGTGGTTTATTACCAAAATTCTATAGGTGGCTCGTGCTGGATTTGCTCATCCACTGACAGGCAGACTTTTAAAACTAGGCGATCTGACCTTCCTTCACACCTATAGGAGCTTGTAGGATTTTCTATTAAAAAAATCCCATATTAAAAAATCCCAAACATGTAGTTCACAGTCATAATAGCTATTGCAGAATAGTAATGGCTCTTTACATTTCATTGGGGGGGGCGCGTGGGTGCAGGCTCAGGGAATTTGCACCTTTTTGGTCAAATTAATATTTGTGAAATCATGAACTGGTGTTGTAATAGATGAGTTTGCTCCATATATGCTCCAGTTCATCCTGAAGGTGTTAAATAGGTCATGGGTTTGTGCAGACCAATTGAGTTTCTACATACTCACTGTGTCATTATGGATCTGGCTTTGTACATAGGGCCACAGTCATGCTGGAACACAACAGGACCTTCTCCAAGCTCACCAGGAGTTGTAATTTGAAGAGTTGTCCATCCACCTTGTCATATGGTGAACCTTCTATTTCATTTGCAGACTCTGGCACAAGAATCCATTGAGCAAGAAATTTCCCAGAATTTTTTTCAGTTGAAGCTTGGGATCAGATCTCTATAGTAGCAAGAACTGTTACCACTAAAAGAAAAAGTTTCCCCTACCACGCTGTCAATTGTGTTAGCAAACAGAAGGCTGTGTAGGAAAAGTTTTCACATTGAGATAAGAGATAATTTCCTGAGAAACCCCTGCAACCAATTTTCTGCTGAGCTTTTTGAGCAGTGGTGGTGCATTTTGATTGTTTGTCCACAAGACCTGCTGAGCCCCAGCCTAGCCTCAGATAACACCGAAGAAGTAAAAAGCACAAGTTTTAATGAACGACTAATGCAACATCAGTCTTCTGTTCATGGGAAATGTCATCTTTATAATATTATTATATTTAACATCATCTACATCTGTAATGTGTCATCTGGTTTGTGTGATTTTATTTACCCTTGTAATTAAGAACATTGTTTTGTTACACTGAAAGACAGCCGTGTCCAGATGCAAATATTTAATTAGTGTCGCTTTATTAAAGGAAAAATCATCAGCACCAACAAAACTTTTCTGCAATTCCTAAAGTTGGGATTGTTCAGATACATGAATATATTTTATTATTACATTCTTACGGGGGTAGAGAGGGGAACTAAGGAAAATAACAGCTTCACTTCCTCTTGCATAGCATTTATGTACTACATACTACTTTAACCTTTATACCATGGGGGAATGCATTCTGGAAAAACTTTCAAGTCTTCAGGGACCCCCTACTGTAATGACTATGTCCACAGCTCACAGTATATTAGCGTGGTGGTCAGTGGGAAGAATGCTTCTTACATTGCTGACTATTTGGAAAAATGATAACCTTACAGATGATCAAAGTGTCAATTATACTGACCTGGGAATCACAAGTTACTCATTGCTTAGGGAAGCCCAAGCAACCTCTTAAGGACCCTGGTTGAGAAGCACTGCTTTACTACATGTTGCCACAAATATATTTCTCAAAATAAATCTGACTTGGAAACCCTTCATGTATGTAATACTTAAACAGCAATTAAATCTGACACTGTCAGAAATGTTGCATTCCTAATCCCTACCCATACTCAGAGGTCCATACTGCCAGCGTCTATGGCATGATCAAGTTCTGTCCTATTGGGACCCGCCAAAAGGTACCACAAACATAAACATAGAAATCAGCACTTCCATAAATGTTGCATTGATTTTATACCCAGCAGTTTCTCTTCACCAAAGAAAA
Source organism: Pyxicephalus adspersus (assembly GCF_032062135.1). Lineage (NCBI taxonomy): Eukaryota > Metazoa > Chordata > Amphibia > Anura > Pyxicephalidae > Pyxicephalus > Pyxicephalus adspersus. The sequence goes on from NC_092865.1 coordinate 9,216,390, forward strand.
ACATCAGTGGAATGAGCACCTAGAAAGGACCTCATTTATTATATATTTAGCAGGGAACAGGACATATTAGTAACTAATTGCTGTGTTCTAGAGAGATATGTCCGTGCCAATGTAACTTCTGAAGTGTTTATTTGGCCAAACAGTGCAAAGTTTTGTCACTTCTAAATACTGGTGGTCATCTGGTAAGCTTTAGACCAGTGGTCGCCAACCTTTTCCCACTGGCCCACTAAACTAACTGGCTCTGGACCGCTCATGCGGTTCTGGCTGTAGCACCCACCAGCAGGGTCCTTCTCCTGACCACCAAAATTTTCTTGCAGACCGCCAGTTGGTGACCGCTGCTTTAGACCATAGGTTCCCAACGAGGGGCGCTATCAACCCCCCAGTGGGCGCTACCACCCCCCGGTAGGGTGCTGAAGATGTGTAGGGGGCGTTGAGGACCAGCCGGCCCCCTCCAGAACAATACGCATCCCTCTCCCCGTGTGCTGCCCAGCTCTCCTTCCTCAGTTTCATTCACAGCCCTGGTTGTGGATCATTGAGCCGCCCAGTATTTGCATATGGGCAGCTCAATAGTTCTCTGTCAGCCTGGTAAGTCTGAGCTCCCCAAGAGTGGGCATGTTCTATAGACCTCAGAGATCAGCTGTGCTGCTCCCCACCCACCTTGTACTGAGATAATCCCACCCCTCGTGCAGCATGAAAGCCCCATTACCCCCAATGTATAAACCTACATATCTCTGACACTGATTGCAGTACAGACGTGAAATTTTCAGACTACACAGGGGACCCTGAGAACTGGTTCTTAACCTAGTTTCAGCCACCTGAACATAACAAGTTGACAGATACGGGTCTCAAACATAAAATCCTAATTAGAATCAGGGATCTTTTCTCATTAACCCCCCTAGCCGTAATCCCGAGTGTGACCCGGGGTGGAATTTACCTGCAAATAGTGGTAATCCTGAATCACACTTAGAGTAGCCGAAAATCACCTCTTACCTGCACCAGTGGCTCTCCGAGTCATCGCTGGCCGGCTTCTGCATCATCTCTTCCTGGAGATGCGGATAGCGTCGGTAGTAGTGTTGGTGTTCGAATTCGGTTTGTCCTTATGTTTGACCCGAATATGGCCAATCGAATTCGGATAGACTTGACTCGAAAAACATGGGATTCGAGGGTGCGAATTTTGGTGCTCCGAAATCCGGAAGCCCCCATTAACAAGGTGATGCCCAGATGTCCAACCATGGGTAATAAGTACAGGGGTACATAATAGTATTATGTACCCCTCTACTTACAGTATTACCCATATTTGGACATCTGGTAATCACCTAGTTAAAGGGGGCTTCCGGATCCCAAATAAGTCACTGACTTATTTGGGATCTGGGAGTCACCTTGTTAAACACCTTGTCCAACTATGGAGAATAAGTACAGGGATACATAATACCCCTTACTGGTTCCCTAAAAGGTTAAAATGTGCAAATAATGAGTCCAGACTTTAATGTGGAATTTATTCTTTAATAAATGTATGTGATTTGTGTGTACTTACTTATTACTGACCTTTTTTTTAACAGTAACTCACCTGAAACGAGGTTCCCACGCTCCCTGAGCTGTACTTACCATTGATAAGTACAGCCCAGGAACCATGGGAACCTGCGGCTACAGCTGATTGGAGATACGTGGCTGCAGGGCACGTGCCTCCAATCAGCTGTGACCGCAGGTGTACTGAACTCATATGACCTCTCAATGGAGATTCTTTCAACTTGAAGAAACTCAACTTCAGAACTGCCATGACTGGGAGGCATACTCCCATGACATTGTTTACACAATAGAGAAGCTCATTTGCAGAACATTGTTTACAAGTTAACAGACACCCTCACATAACATTGTTATCAAGTAGAGATACACCTTAACTTCTTATGGCTTATATGGGAGAGAGGCATCTTTACATTTTAAAGGAAATAGTTTCCTGGCTAGATGGTGCAAAACTCAACTTCAATGCTCCAGGCAACCAGGTACTGCTGTCTGTCCACCCTAAAGGGGTGTCCCACTTGGGGAGACAGGGCCACTAAGGGAAGCTACGTTTAGCACAAAAAGTAGTGTGAGCCCTGAGAAGGGCCAAGGCGCAGAGTCTAAGCGGCAACCAGGTCTTCTCCAAAGCCTCTACTGCCAGGTTGCGGCATTTGGGCATACCAGGGTGGACAGGACAGTATACGGTACCAAATCACAAGTCAGATGAATTGTCAATGAAGGCTGGGGTCAAGACAGGCAGCAAGCAACAGAGGTCAGGTCACAAGCCATGGGTCAAACACCTGGGTTCCAGGAAGGACACCAATGACATAGAGGCCATTGCAGACACAGGAGACACTGGAAGCAACAAGAGACACAGGTGACAAAGGAATATCCACAAAAAGAGAAAGAACACTGGAACAGCACAAGAGAATAAGCTGGGAAACAACACTGGATACCAAGGGGTTACCGCAGGAGCTGGCCAGGGGAAACACTGTACAAGTCTAAAGGTACTTGCTCAGCAGAACTAGAGTTTCACCCCTAATGGAGACATGTTGTGCGAACATTGGGTGCTGTGTCTGAATTGACAGGCATGAGTGGGAAGCCATCTTCTGATTGGCAGGCAGGATGGGCGAAACTAATAATGCTTGGGAGTATAGGCACCTCCAAAGTCACAACTGCCCACATTCGCAGGAAAGAGGTTTCTGCGCTTTAGAGAGGAAGAGGTAAGTGTGACAAGGGGTATACCTTCCTTCCCGCATTACAGTATTGCTGGGGCTATGAGATGGGACAGCAGCAAAGAGTCTTCTAAAAAAAATTTTTATGTGGGACATCCCTTCTCAGATTACTAATACCTAAATACCATTATACCCAGCCTAAAATTTGGAAACTATTCGCATCCATTGCATCTAGGAAGAGCCACCTTTATAGACCTGGATTACATACAGTAAATGAAAAGGTAGATAGGCAACCTCCCATAACATTGTTTACACAATATAGTTGGACATAGTTTGCATAACACATTTTACAAAGTAAAGAGGCACCTTTATATGACATTTTTATAAGGTAGACATACTCTCTAACTTTTCGTGGTTTACATAGTAGGGGGTAACCTTCACAATATAAAAGAAATAATATCCAGGCAAGATGGTGCAAAACTCAAAATAATGCTCCAGGCGACCAGGTACTGCTGTCTGTCCTCCTTAAAGGGGTATACCTTCTTCCCCACTTTAAAGTCATGCCGGAGCAATCAGATGGGACAACAGCGAAGAGTCTTCTAAAAATTTACTAGCAGGTACATCCTTTCTCAGATCGCTAACCAATTAATACCCTTAAACCCAACTAAAAATTACAAACACCTTGCGCCCTTTGCATTTAGGAAAAGCCACCTTCATAGACCTGGATTACATAAATGAAAGCTAGAGAGACACACTGTCATGACATTGTTTGCATAAATGAGAGGCCCCTTTGTATAACATAGCTTACAAGGTAAAGAGGCACCCTTAGGTAACATTTTTATCAAACATTGATACACCCTAATTTTCATGATTTACATAGAAGGGAGGCACCTTTACATTTTAAAGGAAATAATTTCAAGACTAGATGGTGCAAAACTCAACTTCATTGCTCCAGGACCACAGGTACTGCTGTCAGTCCTCCATAAAGGGGTATACCTTTTTCCCACCCTTTGCATTTAGGAAGGGCCACCTTCATAGACCTGGATTACAATAATTCAATGGTACATAGGCACACTGTCATGGCGTTTCATGGCAGCTAGATGGTGCAAAACTCAACTTCAATGCTCCAGGCAACCAGTACTGCTCTTTGTCCTCCATAAAGGGGCATAGCATCTTTCCCACTTTACAGTCATGCTGGAGCAATCAGACGGGACAGCAGCAAAGAGTCTTCTACAGATTTTCTAGAAGGGACATTACTTCCAGTGGTGTGGTAGCGGTAATCTTGAGTCACACTCGGGCTTGCTTTAACCTCAAAAAAAACCCCACTTACTTTGCTCCGTCGCTGTCCCTCGGCGCCCTGCTGGTCCCCGCAGGTCCTGGGGACACGTCAGCCTTCTTCCAGCTCCAACCGCAAACTGCAGAGATCTGCAAGGTTTTCCAATGAAGTTGGTGCCGGCAGGAGGATTGTTGGGAAATTCAAATAATTTTGTATTAGATTCAATACAAAATAGGTGTATTGAGTCCAATACAAAGAAATTTTTATATAATATAAATATATATATTTTTTTTTTTTTTAACAAATTTTTTTTTTAAGTTTATTATTAAATTTATTAACTATTGGACATAGTTTGGTGAGTTTTGCCTAAAAAATATAGCCTACTACGTAAAATTTCCATGCAAAAAAGTTGTAATGCTTTTTGCATGGAAATTTGGACAGAATTAGAACGCTGGGGAGGTTAAAGACCCTAATACCAAGCTACAAATTTGCAAACTCTTTGCACCCTTTGCACTCAGGAAGAGCCACCTTCATAGACCTGGATTACATTAATTCAATGGTACATAGGCACACTGTCATGACATTGTTTACATATAAGAGATGTTCCTGTGCATGAAATAGTAGGCAAGGTAAGGAGATACCCTTACATATCATTTTTATCAAGTAGAGATAAACCTTAACATTTCATGTTTTACATGCTAGAAAGGCACAATTATATTAAAAAGAAAATAATTTCTAAGCTAGATGGTGCAAAACTCAACTTCATGCTCCAGGTGACCAGTACTGCTGTCTCTACACCATAAAGGGGTATACCTTCTTTCCCACTTTACAGTCATGCTGGAGCAATCAGACGGGACAGCAGCAAACAGTCTTCTACAGATTTTCCAGAAGGGACATTCCTTCCAGATCCTAAACAATTAAAGACCCTAAAACCCAAGTAAAAATTTGGAAACTCTTTGCACCCTTTGCATTTAGGAAGAGCCGCCTTCATATACTTGGATTACAAAAAATAAAAAGTTGAGAGGCACACTCCCATGACATTGTTTACATAATAGAGAGGCCCCTTTGCATTAAATAGTTTACAAGGTAAAGAGGCACCCTCACATAGTATTTTCATCAAGTAGAGATACACCTTTATTTTTCATAGTTTACCTTTTAGAGAGGCACATTTATATTAAAAAGTGAATCATTTCCAAACTAGAGGGTGCAAAACTCAACTTTAATGCTGCAGGCCATCTGGTACTGCTGTCTGTCCACTATTATGAGGCATACCTTTTTTTCTCACTTTACAGTCGTGCGGAGGCAATCAGTTGGGAAAACAACGAGGCGTCTTGTCACGCTTAGGGAGACAGGGTGACAAGGGGCACTACCGCTTGCACAGAAGTGGTGTGAGCACTGAGAAGGGCTAAGGTGCAGAGTCTAAGTAGTAACCAGGTATTCTCCAGAGCCTCTAGTGGTGAGGATGTTACGCTGCGGGTTACTGCTAGGTTGCGGTCCTTGGGCACACTTGGGTGGGCAGGATGATGCATGGTAGAAAAACACTAAGCAAGAAAACTGTCAAGGAAGGACGGGGTCAAAGTAGGCAGCAAGGAGGAAAGGTCAGGAACAAGCCAGGGGTCAAGAACCAGAGATCCAGGAAATGGACACAGGTGACACGTGGGCCACTGCAGGCACAGGAGAACGCAGTAGACACTGGAAGCGACAAGAGTTACAGGTGACACAGGGGATATAGGGACAATGCAGACACGGGAGAGCACTGGAACAACACAAGGGAACAGGCAGGGAAACTCCAGACTGGGCAATAAGGAGTTAACACAGAAGCTGGACAGGAGTAGCACTGAATTTAAAAGCAGCTGAAATGTTCAGAAGAGCTAGGGGGCTCAGCACTAGTGGAGACACGTTGCACGAACGCTCAGTGCTGTGTGTGATCTAGCTCAATAGCCAGGGAAGCTTATGAGGCTATTTCCTTATTGTCCAGCGGGATGGGCGAAAATATTAAAACTTGGGAGAGCAGGCGCGCTCAGAGACAGTACTGCCCACATGCGCAGCAGAAAGGCGCCTGAGCTATAGGGAGGAATATGTAAGTGTGACAAGCCTTCTAAAATTATTCTTGACATTCCTTCCAGGTGCCAAACAATTAAAGACCCTAAAACTTAAGTAAAAATTTGGAAACTCTTTGCACCCTTTGCAATTAGAAAGGGCCACCTTCATAGCCTTGGATTACATAAATTAAAAGGTTGATGGGCACACTCCCATGACATTGTGTACATAATAGAGAGGCCCCCTTGCATTAAATAGTTTAAAATGTAAAGAGGCACCCTCACATAGCATTTTTACAAAGAAGAGATACGCCTTAACTTTTCAAGGTTTGAATGGTAGGAAGGCACCTTTACATGATACAGGTAATAGTTTCTAGACTAGATGGTGCAAAATGCAACTTCATTGCTCCAGGCCACCAGGTACTGCTGTCTGCCCTTCATAAAGGGGTATACCTTCTCTCCCACTTTACAGTCCTGCCGGCGCAATCATTTGTGGAAACAACGAGAAGTCTTGTTACACTTGGGGAGACAGGGCAAAAAGGGGGCACTACGGCTTGCACAGAAGTGGTGTGAGCCCTGAAAAGGGCCAAGGCGCAGAGTCTTAGCAGTAACCAGGTCTTCTCCAGAGCCTCTAGTGGTGAGGATGTTACGCTGATGGTTACTGCCAGGTTGCGGCCCTTGGGCACACCAGAGCTAGGGGGCTCGGCGCTAGAGGAGACACAATGCACAAACGGTCAGTGCTGTGACTGATCTAGCTCAATAGCTAGGGATGATTAAGAGGCTATTTCCTGATTGGCCAACGGAATGGGCCAAACTGATAAAACTTGGGAGAGCAGGCACACCCAGGGACAGTACTGCCCACAAGTGGAAAAAAGGTGACTGAGCTTTAGGGAGGAAGATTTAAGTGTGCATCTAGAATAATTACCTTCATAAACCTGGATTACATAAATTAAAAGGAAGCTGGGTACACTTCCATGACATTATTTACACAATAGAGAGGCCCATTTGTTTAACATAGTTTACAGGGTAAGGAGGCACCATCACATAACATTTTCATCTAGTAGAGATAAACCTTAACTTTTAATGGCTTACATTGTAGATAGGCACCTTTACATTAGATAGAAAATAGTTTCCAGGCTAGATGGTGCAAAACTCAACTTCAATGCTCCAGGCAACCAGGTACTGCTGCCTGTCCTCCGTAAATGGGTATACCTTCTTTTCCGCATTACTATCGTGCTGGAGCAATCAGACAGGACAGCAGCGAAGAGTCTTCTAAATATTCACTAGAACGAATATTCCTTCCAGATCCCTAGCAATTAAAGACTCTAATACCTAGTTGAAAATTGGCAAACTAGTTGCACCATTTGCATTTAGAAAGAGACTCCTTCATAGACCTGGTTTACATTAATTCAACGGTACATAGGCACACTGTCATGACATTGTTTACATATAAGAGATGTTCCTGTGCATGAAATAGTAGGCAAGGTAAGGAGATACCCTTACATATCATTTTTATGAAGTAGAAATAAACCTTAACTTTTCATGCTTTACATGGTAGGAAGGCAGAAATATATTTAAAAAGACAAAGGCCCCAGGCCAACAGGTACTGCTGTCTGTCCCACTTTAAAGCTTTCCCACTTTAAAGACGTCTTAAGTCTTCTAAATAGTTTCTAGAAGAGACAATTAACCACCTGGGCGTTTCACTGATGTCTGGATTTCTGTACCAAACACGGTACACTGTTTTTCATGAAATTTTTTTTTTTTAAGTTGTAGACCTGTAACTTACAGAAATATGTCCGAACAAGGGTCTAGTAGATATCCTGAATATAATAAAGTTTGAAACACACCCGCAACGTCACCGGGAAACCCCGGAGATCGCCACTGCACACGCCTGATGAAGACAGAAGACGTCTCCGGAGGAGCTGCGGGGACAAGGTAAGTATCTTTTTTCAGTTGTAATCCGATTGTCATACAATGTTGTATGACAATCGGATTGCACTGAAACGCGTGTTTATATTTGTAGCTACCCCGCACCTGGTTCGGGGTAACCGATAGTAGCAAGTTTTCTTACCCCGAACCAGGCGCGGGCTTACCGCCCAGGTGGTTAAAGATTCTAATACCCAGCTAAAATTTTAAAAACTCTTTGCACCGTTTGCATTTAGGAAGAGGCACCTTCATAGACTTGGATTACATAAATTAAAGGTAGATAGGATCACTTCCATGACATTGTATACATAATGGAGAGGTTCCTTTGGATTAAATAGTTTACAAGCTATAGAAGCACCCTCACATAATATTTTTATCATGTAAAGCTACACTTTTTCAAGGTTTGAATGGTAGAAAGGCACCTTTACATGATACAGATAATAGTTTCCAGGCTAGATGTTGAAAAAACCAACTTCATTGCTCCAGGTCGCCAGGTACTGCTGTCTTTCGATGGGTGGGCTGCTAGGCTGCCTTGCCCCCTTCGCCTGGCTCTGATCAGCAGCATGTTACATTCTGAATCCTTCAACTCACTGTATACAAACATTTATCTCTCCTAAACCGTAAGTCATAGTGACTTGAAATTTTCAGGGTGCACAATGGACTCACAATTTCCACCCCCAGATGATATGAATGTAAAGATATGGGAATCATAATTACAAAAACTTGTTCAAATATAACATTGGGGTTGCTGTTTCAAAAGCAAATGTGCCTATGTGAACTTAATTGAAAATGCAAATTGGGGACCCCCCTGGGCCACTTACATAACAAAGAGCATTAGAGTGGGGGCCGGAAATTGATACCTACACTACCTGTCACAAATCTACCACAAATCTTTTATTCTTTGTTACCCTGTCGCTTCTCTTCTTTGTATTCTTTGAATGGTTGGGGGTAAAAATGTAGGTGCAGTGGGGGGACACCTTTGGCTACCCCCCCTTCCCACACACACACACTAGAATTTTATTTCTAGGGCAAATGTACGGCCCTGTTACACATTACAGCCCACTTTTAACATTTGAACCTCAATTTCTCTGCAATGGGGAGGTGTGAGGAAACTGAAAACGTGTGGGGAACGTCCGTGGCTGACACCCCCTAAAATTTCATCACTGCATCATTAAAACATAATATACTCTGTTTCCCCACAGGTACTGGTAGGGTAGAGTCATGTGTAACAGGGCAGCGTGTTTTGATGGGCAGAGTTTTTCATGTTGTAATGATGCCATGGTGATAAAAGTTTGGGAGGTGTTAGCCACAAGTGACCCCCACTTGCACCTACATTTTCAGTTTCCTACACCTCACCATTCCAGATAAATTGGGGTCCAAAGAACAGAAGCTAAAAGTGTAGTAAAGTATTACAATAATAGTTTTGCCAAAGGTAGGTAAAAAATTTGGGGGCCCCACCCCAATGCTTTTTGCTATATAGGTGGCTCCTGGGGGTCCTTAACTTGCATTTTCAATTCTTTCAATCCCTTTTTTTTTGAAACAGCATCACAAATGTTCAATTTCCACAATTTTTGTAAATTTGTGATCCCCATATCTTGATATTCTTTATTGACATTTTGGTGATTAGTAGCTATGAGATTCCCCTGTGTACCAACAATTTAGGAGATATGAAGGCTTGATCACAGTGAGTTGTTAGGCTGCAGAATATGGCAAGCAGACCTTACACACACTGGTATCACACTGCAGGTGGATCATTTCACAGGCAGTTTTTTTGCCCATAGAATATGGACAGTGATGACGACGTTCCTCTTCCATCTTTACTGCCATTGTGGTAAAGACTGCAGGGTGAAGATAGACCATCATGGGAGAATTTGGGTGATCCAATACACCTATTTCCTAAAAATCATTAGTTGGAAAATGTAATAATTTGTATTTATCCTGGACCAAATTTATTCCAGGTTTGCTTTATCACCCAGGTTCTCCCATGATAGTTTATCTTCCCTGGTCTTAGGAAACTTTAAAAAAATCAGAGCCCATTATTGTTTACAGTACCTATTATTATTATTATTATTATTATTAATAATAATAATAATATTAATAATAATAAAAACAGAATTCATATAGTGCCAACATATTACGCAGCACTGTACCTATACCTGACCTTACTACCCTTAAGACTACATTACATTGTACATTGTAAACTACTGATCAACGTACGTGTTGCCTAATTGCTCATTTTTTTTTTACTTCCTTGCTCAGGTGAAGAAACAAGGCACGCTCTATCTGACTTACTAAAGCTGGTAAAGAATTCGTTTTTTGATCTTTCAGGCAAGGAGAGAAAAATGTACAACTTTGCAAGACCAAGGGGATAGGTGGAGGTCAGTTATACGTTAGTTAGTTAATAGTAACAATAATAGGCTCAATAAGCTCCACCCCCTGCCCTCTCCTTAGAGCAGAACGGCGCTGTATGTACAGCGGTCATTCATGCATCGTGCGGTCGTTTGATCTTGGAAAGGATTGTGAAAGATCCTTTCCAATGACAATTATTGCACATGTGTATGTAGCATAAGAGAGAAAATTAGAGATTAGGCTGTGAGAACCCCCATGGTTCCTTTTTTACTCCCTGCATCTTTAATATTGTACATCACTGAGTCTGTCTTATCCGCTCAAGCTTCCAACCCACACAACCTCTTCTTAACAATTGACTCCCTCCTAAACCCCATACCTGCTCCCCTCACAACTACCTTCTTTGCTCAAGACATTGCCATCTGATTTATAGATAAAATTACCAAAGCAGGCATGATGCCCGCTTGACCCAATTCCCTCTGATCTACTCTGTGCCCATTCCTCCACTCCGGCCCCAGGACTAACCCAACTATTCAACCTCTCCCTTTCTACGGGTATATACCCCTCCACTTTCAAACATGCCATTATTCTCCCTATCCTGACGGAACCCTCACTAGACCCCTCCCTACCTTCTAGCTACCGTCCTATCTCGCTTCTCTCATATGTTTCCAAATTTCTTGAGCGCCTTGTCTACAAAAGACTCACCGATTACCTGAGCACCAACTTTCATTTTCCTTGACCCTCTCTAGTCTGGCTTTCGAGCTGCCCATTTCACCAAAAGAGCCCTTACTAAAGTGGCCAATGACCTTCTGTGAGCTAAGTCACCCCTGGCTCACCCTTGGCTGGTGAAACAAGTGTAGGTTAGAAAACACCGAAGCTGTGTATTTTTATATTGTGTACTTGGGAGTTGTGTTGTGAAACATTTGACTGTTGGGTAACTGTTTCTCTAAACTTTTTTTTTTTTGGTTTTCTTTCCCTCTTGATTCTCTCCTCTACAATCTATTATGAATGATGCAACCAGACTTATCTATCCTTCTCACCACTCCTCTTCTGCTGCCTCTCTTTGTAGTTCTCTTCATTGGCCTATTTCACCTTGAAATCAAATTCAAGCTCCTGTGCTTTGCCTTCAAATCCTTCCACAGTTCTTGGTCCACTTACCTTCCCGATCTGATAGAAAGGTCCCCCCCTAGCTGTTCTCTTCGCTCTTCCAATGACCTACTAATGACTTCCTCACTCATAACCTCATCACACGCATGGCTCCAAGATTTTCCTAGCTGCCCTGACTCTCTGGAATGGTCTTCCTCGTCCTATTTGGCTTGCTCCTACTTTCTGCTAATTTAAAGAGCACCCCAACCCCAGTTTTTCAAACTTGCCTACCGTCACTACTTCCCACCATTCCATATCATCCCCTCCTTTTGTGTGATACTTCCTCCCGCCTCTTAGATTGTAAGCTCTTCGGGGCAGGGTCCTCTCCTCCTCCTGTGTCACTGTCTGTGTCTGTCTGTCATTTGAAACCCGCATTGAATGTACAGCGCTGCGTAATATGTTGACGCTATACAAACACTTTTAATTATTAGTAATAGTAACAAAAATAAACTCAAAGGATGACTCAACACAAATGAATCAAATTTAAAACTCCACTCAAAAAATATCCTTTTTAAAGCACAACTTAAACCTTTATTTTGCCAGTTTAGGATCAAGCAAAAAGGATTTTTCATGCTGTCTATATTTCTGTTCAGATTTCTTCTCACTATTGGGCAGGTGTCAGACAAAACGACTAAAAATTCAAATGCATAGTACGTGTATAGACAGCAATAAAAATTGATGAGAACTAGGATTAAAGTTCTTCCAGGTTTTGGTGCTGCCTCTATCAGCATTGGGGATATCACGTCCTAATAAAATGATGGATTCAGAGTGAAAGGTAAAGTGAAACCTTTGCAATATAGACACTGCATTTACAACTTGACAGATTTTGAATATTTTCCCTTTGCAAGTAAATATAAGACATTGGTTGGTACAATCTTTGGTTGGTGCTGAGCTGTAACTAGTTTTATTGACCACTTATGGCCGTGATTATAAATAGTGAGCAAAATATTGTCATTTCCATAAAAATCAACTGCTGGGATGAAATCTTTAGCACAGAGGGGATCATGTATCATTGTGTCTTTACAGATGAAATGATGTTATATTCTCACAGCTGCAGCTCAAATTCAAATCTGCTCTGAAATGTTAATCGGTGAATGTAGGGAAATTACTCCATTTTTAATGTATTTGCAGCCACCACATCTCAGAACCAGTAAACTGCAACATATTCAGTTTGTGTTTCTCGGTTTAGAAATTAATTACGCTCTGAGCTATAATGAGTTTAATTAATTAAAATATCATCCTAAATTTCATCGCTGTACAGCACAACCACCCGAAATTTCTGCTATGGATGGAACAAAAAACTTGACCTGCTAAATAATTGTAGCAAGAATAGTTTGCTCCATTCAATTTGTTCTCCTGCAGAAAATTGAGCTGTTTTTTATTAATTAACTAAGTACAAGTCACTCTGGCATCCTCATTACAAGATGTTAAAGATAAACTCGGGATTAGATTAGAAATCATCGTCTTTAAATGGTTAAAGGGAATTAGTTTTAGCCCCAGATGAGCCAATGTTTCAAAACTATAGATTTTCCGTCAGCAACACGTTGCACTATGGCTCTTAATTGCATCACCAATGATTTTATTTGGACAGATTGTTTTCTGGTAAATAATGCACAATGGAATTGTTTGTTTTGTATCAAGTCAGGCAGGGAGGATTCTGAGAAAGGTGCGTTTGGTGCTGATGTCCAGATTTATTAGCCATCAAGTGAGGTTAATGGCAGCTGGAATTTGATTTCTCCTTTTAAAAGAAAGGCATACAAATATTTGTTCAGCTTTTGATTTGTTTAGCGGTTGTCTGCAGTATGCATTACTCACATCATGACAAAATTCTTACAAGCCTTCTTAGTCCGCATGAATAAATAAGAAGGGATATGGCATAACTGCAGTGTTGCCAGTAAGTGGGCAGCTTCATTGGTGCCAAAAGCAGCATCTCCAATTTTATATGTTTTCTTTTCAACTTCTGCCTCATTTTCAAACTCCCCTCTTCATATGTCATCAGCCATTCCCTGAATTTAGGAGTGCTCCAAAAATTCTAGCTTTTATAAAGAAGTTTAGCCTATACTGATGACAAATCTCTATCATAACTGGGTTCTCCTTAGTACTTTAGGACGTTTTTGAAGGATTTGGAACTTTCTAAAGGTATTATGACTCCTGACAACAATAGTTCTAATACTCCCAACCTTCCATCATGTCCCTACCCCCTTCCTAAAAAAGACGCCAGACCATACTTTATTTGTGGAGAGGGCAAGGCCACAGCTTTATCTATTTAAACCAACAATCCAACCAATTTTTCCTAACAAATAACCATAACTTTGTGCCAGCAATGATGTGAGCACTGAGATTATAACTTCTGAATTGTGTGATGACTTTTCTTCACCATAAGTTCCAGATAGGCTTTCAACCAGTCCACATTCCCATCAAGCTTGAAGCCTAACCGATGTCAGCTGGAGAGGTACAAAAACCATCAATAAATCTGTAAAATAAAATAAAAGTAGGGGAGAGGGGTGAAATAACACAATAGGGAGTTTGGGAACGTGATGGTGGCTCCAATGGGGTCAGTAATTTCACCCCGTTCTTTTATAAACAGATTGATTACCCCACCTTCATTTTTTTTAGCCTTAACCTTACCTTATACATCCAATAATAGGATGAGCCAGGATGGATACATTTGAATTCTCTTTACACCCTAAACATGTTTCCTGCTGTCAAGTCTCTCTTACCTAAAGGTCAAGGGGCTTCAAGACCATTATTTCTATTCTATTTTTGGTTCCAAGGGATAAAAATATGTGTTATGTCTAAACTGGGACACTGCATAAAGATAAGTAGATTTTACATCCACCTCAGAGAACTCATTTGCTTCTCAGTAATTTGGTAAAGAAGTCCTTCACACCCTTTCCCAGTACATTTCCAAGCCAGCAACAAATGAGTTGGGTGTCATGAAAAATATAATTGTATTGAGTTCATGTCCTACCTCTTTTCTTTTATTCAGTGGCTTCTGCACACTACAAGCCCCTTGAACTTCTTTATGTTTTTGTCCCAATCAATATGGGTGTAGGTATTGATAGAAAAAGTGGAATCAACCCAAAAACTACCCCTGTTTGAGTATATATATATATATATATATATATATATATATATATATGTGTATATATAATATTCCATATATTTCTTTTTGTTAAAGTTATGATGTCCCCTTACTTCAAATAACTTTTTACAGTTCCCATTTTTCCCATTCATACATTTGCCTGGTTGGAGTTCTGATTTTTTGCTTTTACTACTTTATAACTCACAGTTATCTGCATGCTTGCTTCAGGTCTATGACTGCAACTACTGAAATCAGAAGATCAGCTGTACATCCACACAATTATCAATCTTCAGTGAGTTGAGCAATGGCAACTTTCATTATCTCTCAATGACTCAATGATAGGTCTATTTTATTGCTTGATTCAGTCTGATATGGATTCACTCTGATTAACCTTTATTGCTTTTAAGGCAAGAAAACACCAAATAGAACTAAAATTAGGCTTGCACAATTGTTTCTCATGCAGCATACTGTATATCTACAACCAAGTGCATCGGTTGTGCACTGGTTTGGTATAATGAGGGGTAATTCAGCCATGGCATATGTGTTGCACTACCACCCATTCATATTTTCCATTGCACAAATGCATGCATCACGACAACACACAACATGTTGTGGCATGTAGTGCACCCTATAGCACACTACAGCAATACACCCCATGTACGGTATATGTGCGCTGCTTTCTATTCTTGTAGTGAGCTGAGTGCCATTCTTTAGGAGTGTACGTTACTGCAACATAATAGCGTTAATGGGCCCTCTCTTTTTTAGATTGTTCCAAATCTTATTGTTGTTTTAGCAAAAGAAAATTCATCAGATGAATTCTTTCAAAGCTTTTTGACCGAATCCCCCAGGAGCTATGTGCTGTGCTACATTACCACGACTGCACCATTTTCATTTTCAAATCTGTTTCACGCTGCTGATGTCACCTGATTATAGCCATTTGAGCTCTAAGTGGTTCCAATTACGTATCCCCCACTCTTTGCCTGAGCTAGAATTTCATATGTGATATCAGCATTTAGGTTCCTCTCTCTCTTCCTGAACTGAGGGTTCAGTTTAGTGCATTTATTTATTCATTTATTTTTTAAAAGTATCATTGTGATTGGCAGGGTGACATTTGGCCGGGAACAGTGTTTGTAAACGTTTGTTGCTCCCCTGGAATACGTCTTCCCATTACCATTAGACATTTGATACTCCCCACATCTTTCTGAAGCCTTCATTACCAGCAAATGCATGATCCGAGTTATTGGCAGGTTCTCCTGGTAGCAGTTTAGAATATGAGGTTATAATGTAACGTTTATGTGATATGTCATATATTCATCATTTCACTTTTATAGTCACATCCTAGTTGAAGGGTAATTACCATCCTTGCACAACGTGAATGAAAAGGTATCTAGTGCCAAACCTAGTTAGGAATCTCCGTATGGAAAAGTTAAAATCCCTGCCAAGTTTTATTACTCAAACAAAAAAATCTTTTGCAACCCTGTGCTAAAATATGGGTTTAAATAATTCAAAAACCAATAAAATACTAGAATATAGCTGCAGATATAAAGCAGGAAATGCCCTTTAACAAATCCTATATACAAATATGTTGTGCACAATGGAGTTCATAAAAATTGTGCAGCAACTAGAGATTATATTAGTACTCATAAACAATGTCCATAAATATATAAAGAGATGGTTTACTAAGCTGTTCCATATAAAAACCTGGTGTCATATAAGTGTGAATACTTTCAAATATATCCAATTATTGGAGTTCAAATGCTTCTTCAGCCAGAATTGACATGAACTCTTCTATAGGTTCAGCAAATCTTTTGATGGGCTAGAGAGGGATTCAAAAATTTCCTGTTGAAAGATTTGCAACCTGCAGAAGAGTTCATGCTGTTGTTGCCATTCTGGGTGCAGATGGATTTGAGTTCCAATGACTAGGTATATGGAAATATTACTACTCATATAACTGTTGATTTGTGCCATGGTCTGGGAGCTTTGGTGAGTGTTTAGCTGATCATTCAGTGTAGGTTTGACAAAGCAAATCCAGTGCAAATTTGCCTTTGGAAGTCAACATGGTTTCCATCAGGTGTTACTTTGCCCCCTGGTGCAACTCTCCTCTAAGCTGTAGGGCATGGTGCCAGAATGGCCACCGCTATTGTAATGTCCTAGTTTAGCACCTGTATTCGTCAGACACCAGTCCCCCAATCTAACACCGCATTCTTTGCCTATAGCAAGCCCCGCTCTGCTACGGGAGACTGGTTACATCTCCCAGCACACGGTTGCCCCAAGGAGTGTACAAGTGATGGTGTCTAGGGAAGGGCTGGCAGAGGACCAGGAGCCCACAGATAAAACAGTACAACATTCTTACAAAGACTAATCCAGAATACTAAGCCAAAGGTCATACACAGGTGTGCGATCCACCAGATGAGGTATCCAAGGGGAAACACAAAGCAGAGTTGGCTAAAGGTCAGTCCAGGCAGTGTACAATCCAATGGTCAGGAACAGGCAAAGTCTATCTTAACCCTACAACAGGTACTGATTACTGAGAGCAGATAAGCTATAAAGCTACAGCAGCCAATGGCAGCAAGGACTGTAATCAGGAACTTCTCTGCTCATTAGTCTCAGAACAACTCTAAATCCCCTTCAGCTGCACACAGTCTCAGAGCAGGGGATGCCAAGAGACCATTCACAGCCAAAGGTAACATGGGATGCTGCAGGCTACAGAGCAGAGGACTGATAGGTATTTGCCTAATCTTCCCTGCTGCTGCAAGAAACGGAAAATAAACAAGGCATGCCATCCTGCGGTGGCCTACAGCACAGTATTGCCGGCCAGATATATGTCTCCTAACAACCATGCTGTAAACATAGAGACATGCAACAAGGTCCTATGTATGTTATAAAAATATATTATGATCAGTAAAATTGTGTTGACTTTCATTAACGTGGAACTAAATGTAAAAAAGTATTTGAGCAGGCAAGTTAATTATTGCAGAAGGGACTGGTGATGTCCTTTTTGCAAAAAGGGTGATCCAGGGTACATCTGATTGCCTCACAGGATTAAGAAATATTTTTCCCCTGTTTGAGCAAATTGAACCAGATTTTTTTGTCTTTTTATGTCTTTAGGGTTTTTATCTGGGATACAGTTATTCCCCTAGTGCTTGAACTTTCCCTAGTGGTTTAACTTGATGAACATAATTTAACTTAACTTAAGTCCTATTTAATGTACAGCGCTGCGTAATATGTTGGCGCTATATAAATCCTGTTTAATAATAATATTTTTAATAATAGTATATTTTAAACCTAACTGAATATGTAACTATGTAATAGCAATGTAAGTATCTGCCTCTAATATCTCTATTAATATGCACTGAGCTTTGTATGCATAGCTCAGTGTATGATGGCGGGTATCATCACATACCCTTACAGCCAGTGTGCATATGCAGGAAATCCAGTATTCCTGGCCTGTATAATTAGGATGGACAAAGATTCGAAATTCAGAGGAGGACTGGTGGTGCTTCTGCCAGTTGCTGTTTAACATATTCCAATGGTCTGGGTTAGGCAGAGTAATCTCTCTTAGTATGTAATGAATATTTATCAGCCCAACCCATCACTGAGCAATTGGTCCCTTTGGTGTGAGAGAGAATGGCTGGAAGGAATGGATGGATAAAAATTTGGAATTGCTTTCAGAAATGATCTTGGTTCCCTGGATTCTTTCCCATGGGGATAGTAGCCAGTGGGTGCTAAAGGAGTCAACCCTTTAATAAAACAATACATATTTAAAAATGTATATTGGTATTTTTATATTGAAATTGAAATATACACAGGAAAACAAGTTTTAAGGTCAAAGTCCATCTGCAATATTTCCCTAAATTTGACGCTTTCATTCACAAATTAAACAAAATTCAGATGCAAATTCACCTCCTGCCATCAAAAATGCATTAAGTAGTCTTCTTCTTTTTCAGAGAAAAATATACTTTCTTACCTTTTTGTTGGGACATATTCACACTGGTCCAATTGACACTCCCAACCTCAGCAATTTTGTGACAATCAATGATAATTAGCGTTGTAACTAAAATTTGGCAGCGTTAGCTTTCAACACAATTTCAACTGAATTAAAAACAGGAAAAATACAGAATTTGGGGGAATTTAGGAAAAGGAAATGGGGAAATTTGACCATGCACAACAGACCATTGACTGTCTTTAAATTCTGTATAAGTCATTTTTATTTATCACGCTTTACTTGGAATCAATGAATAATTCAGCCCTATGTTGTCCATTTTATTCAGTTCAGCATACTCTGCATTGTGCAGGTGGTTTACAATGAGAACACAATCTCTTTGACTACAAAACATTCAGTGCCATAGATTCTAAAACCCTACAAACAAAATAATCTATTTACAAGTTTAATCTCTAGTATGGAAAGTGGCGTGAATAACATCAACAACTGACTCCATTTGTGATCTTCCTGGCAATCACTGAAATGCATATTCAATTAGAGCCCTGAAAGACTGAGTCAGCTAATGCTCGTAATTTAGTTATTTAGGAGTTAATTTGAGCTCTTGCTTCAACACAGAGAACCGGTTTCAATTATCCATGAGTAATAGTTGGTGTAGATTGAAGTTCTCCTCTGAAGACGAGAGGGCAACCATGGTTTTGCGCTTTTTTTTAGTTTTTTATGAGATAGTGACATCAGGATGATAAAAGGTAAAGTTTAACTTGTCTAGGATTCATCTCATTTCCCAACAGAAAAAGATCTATCAATGTATGTATTGATTCGGGGGTATCTAATTAATGGAGATCTGCACATAGACATTTTGACTGAGCCCACACAAGGGCCTTTGGCATCGATTACATATTCACTGTAATAGACGCTTTCAGCAAATTTTCTAAACCTTCATTTTCACATTATCAATGCAAGATTGATCTTGAAATTGTACTTGACATTATTTTTATAAGTTTTTCTGGGTTGTGTGACGTTTTTTTTTTACATTATCATATGCCTTGTATTAGACACTAGAGTGCACTGCTGCCAAAACCTATCATGTATTTTAAATGGTGCTATGTAAATCCTTACTGGATGACTATTAGAAAGACCGCCTCTAGAACTGTACAATGTCTTCATCTATCTACATCTATGGAGGTCTTGCAGACCAAGGACAGTTTACAAAGCAGTTATCTTTCACGCACACCTAGGACACTGGAGGTGCAAAAAGTTAGCTGGTTGACATAATACATGTCCAGTGTTATTGGGGATACATGACGGGGTCTCTTTTTTTAAGCATTTGGTTCACTTAGGTCTTTCCTAAGCTGTTAGAATCCATCTGCTTCAGCATACCTGACAGTGGCAAAGAAAATTTTCTGGAGACTGAAGACCTGAGCAAGGTAGTAGATTTAGCCCTCCATACCTTTGATTGGCATTGACATGGATTGCAATAGGCACAGGGAAGAGACCCCATTTGCTTTATATGTATATAAGTCTCCATATTAGATGCCAACTGCCTCAAAGTACTCCATTCGTTGTGAATTAACAGACTGATGCATTTCATTAACCTATTGTGTTATCTCATTGGTTTACTGCAGAGAATTAGGGATTCAGCTGAGACCTCTGCACATCCACTGGGTCCTAGGCTCAAGTTGCCTTGGGCGCTGAGAGTTTCAAATGGAATAGCCAAGGCCAAGCAGAGACTGTGGAGGTATAGGGAATGGAAATCACTGTGTGATGATATACCAAGTCTAGACAGTCAATTAGTCAGCAAGTCATGACAGCACTGGCCTTGCTATAAAAGGGTCCAGTATGGTCCATGTTCTGCAGTTTTTAGATTGTGCTAAAAAAGTCCAATAAAGCCACCATTTTTTTACCATTTTATAAAAGCCGAAAAATATTGCAAGATATGATATGACCAAAACAAAGTGTAATGTAAATAAAATTCAAACGTGAGCTCCCTACATCTGTATACTCTATATGAACATATACAATCCAATATTACTATCTATGTATAAAAATCTTTAAAAAGCAAATTAAGAGCATCCACAGTCCTGCAGACCCCCTATGCTAAATTACTACACAGGGCACAGATATGTAATACATGGGCAATAACAAACCATAGACATTAACTGATGATATCATACATATTACTCCTCATTAGTGCAGAACACTTCTTAGAGGATCCAATTAATTACAACTTACTTACCATCCATGTGGAGTTGTCTGTACATACATAAAATTGATCACAATACTAATGAGGCGTAATATGGGTGAAATGGCCCAGGAGAGGGTGCAATTTCTGGTGATGATTATTATTTTATTTATGCATCAATCTAGGCTGCTATTAATCAAAATCGGTTCTTGCTGGCGGACGGCCTTTTGTACACAATCCTAAGACAACGTGTGCTGGTCCTAGAATGCCCAATTCCTCAGGACTTTTATTATTTGCAACCCTCCGTGAAAATGGTATTTATATATTATATATCACCCTGAAGAGCTAATATCACAATCATAATAGCAATCAGGACAGTCGCCCTGCACTTGGTATACTCCATGTCCGATAATATATGAGAAGCAACAAAAGAACTCAACTTCACCGTCCTGTCTTCAATATTGTCTATATCTGGGTTCCTGCAAGTAGCCTCACTTAGGAAATATAGGAGCAACTGATAGTCAGGTAATTAGCATTTTCAGAGGTTCAGCTTTCCTGGCCAACATATTTTGCTTAGTAAAATGCCAGCAATTTAATTCTCTGTCTGGGGGGGGACCTGGCTGTCATTTCCTCCTGCAACATTACATTAGCAGCTACCATCTCCTGGTACAGCTGTAAATTAGGTGCTAACACCGCAAGAGAAACATATCCAACTGTTAATATTGCATAAATAAAATTTCACACGTTATCAAAATTAAGTGACGTTATCATTATCATTTGCTGTGTTATGTGATAATAATGGTTGAACTGATGTGAAAGCAAAGTGTAACTTTGAGCAAGAGGAAAGATGACACATGTTGCAGTTTATTTGAAATTACCCTGTGTAGCATTTAAATCAGGTAATCTTTGCTGGACAGCTTGGTTTGCAAAAAAATGTAACAAAAATGTTAAAAATTCTACTTTCATTACATATATTTATTCCATGTAGTAGAATACAATATTTTTTTATGATAATGAGCCTTTAAAGCAGTCTTTCTCAACATTTTTGACATGGGGGAACCTCGGAAATAAAGTTAAGGTCTTGGGGAACCCCTTCTATAAATACTATATCCACAGCTCACAGTATATTAGTGTGGTGGTCAGTGGGAAGAATGACTCTTACATTCTTGGTCAGTGGGAAAAATGTCACCCAACAATTAGCCAAAAAGATCATTGGTGTCAATTAAACTGAAAAATTAAACTGCGAAAAAGAAATTGCTAATTTCTAATTTGAAACCTCTGGAAGAACCATAATTGAGAAACACTGCTTTAAAGCATCACATTCAAAATGTTGTTTTGCTAATTGAAAACATTCAACCAGATTCCAATTTCTACATTACAAAAAAAGAAAGTATCTCCCATGCAATTTCTTTCAAATGCAGTGAATCTGAAATTCCCTGAAACATTCTATGACGCACAGTCCTCCATGTCCATGTGTTTTAATGGCAGTAACTGATTTTCAGCCAGGGAATATTTCAGGGAATATCAGATTCACCTCTTTATAAATAGACTCTGTGTTTGTATAGTAAGCTTTGATCTGTCCCTCGCTATTATATGACAATACTCTACATAGCAGATTTTATAATAAATATTTTGGAATCCATTTCTGACACTAAACACATAATATATCCTGGAATTATGTAAATTTCCTCCTATGTATGAGCCAAATTGGCAAGACATCGATGTAATTTTGAGTCTTGGCATGGTACGTGAATTGCCGCAATGTCAGTGAGTGAATTATAAAGATAAATTAGTTTTTGTCCTGTAATGTCCAAGCTAATCTTGGGAAGATTGTGTCATGAGGATGACTAAGCTCTGGGCTAGATGGTGCACTTACTTATGGATCATTCAGCAACCCAAACCCAAAGAAGCAGTAGGTACAAGGTGACACATTTCAGATATTTTGGCTTGCTTAGGCCCCGTTTCATTCATGAAGGCAGATCACCTACTTTCGGTGGGCTGGGACAGGCAGTTTGGCAACTCTGGCTGGTACTGTAAGGCTTTTGTTTAGTGGTGTAGCTGTACTAGGTACTCCAGGCTACCCTGCACAGCAGGTCCATGTGCAAGAAAAAGGTGGCTGGGATGCTGCCGGGAGCTGGGACTGACTTCCACTATGCACAGTCTGCAATCAGTAAGCACTACCCTTCCACCAACAACTCATTGTGTTTTGGCTGCTACCCTCCAGCATTTACTTTATCATTCTGTCTGCCCCCTCCAGCATTTACCCTCTTCTTCCTAGCTGTCTCCTCCACCATTAACGCTCTTTGTCATGGCTGGTCCCTTCACATCTACCCTCTTCATCCTGGCTGCCCCCTTCAACATTTACCCCCTTCATCCTGGCGGCCCCTCCAGCATTTACCCTCCTTATCCTGGCTGTCCTCTTCAGCATTAACCTTCTCCTTTCTGGCTGCCCCTGCTCTCACTCTTACTTCACCCCCTCACCAATTCTCAACCTCAACCCACAGAACTTTTACCCCCATATCAATTTAGGAACCTCTTCTTTCCCACGGGCGTCAAAATTCCCAATCCTCATCCTCCTTTCCTGCTTCGCACTCTTTGCCTGCTCCCCTTCCCATTCAATCAGTAACCCAAACCTTGGCTGCTCTTGGCCAATTGCACTTTTGCTTGTCATTAAAGATTTCATAAAATATATTTTTTTTATTTCACATTTCCTGCTGCCTTTATAAACAGATCGTAATGCAAACCTGTGATTTTTACTGATTTAGCTGCAGCTGCACTTAGTTACAATCTAATTTCTGCTGCTATGATTGGCTGCTGCTAATTAAACCAGGACCCAAGGAACATATTGTACATTTTATTTTTTTATTTATTTTTTTTTTGTAAAAGATCTGCTTAACAGCAGAAAATATGCCCTTCTACACTCATACGCCAGAAATGCCTCAAAGCACCTGCTTTGGATGTCCTGAATTTCTCTGACTCAGTAAGTAAACTCCACATGTTCCATCTCCTGTGCAATTAGAATGTGGCTGGCCACCCTATGCTGTCTTTTCTTGGGAAAAACATTCAAAATTTAGATCCCCACTGTTGTTCTCCACTGTTGAATTACACTACAGAGGCAAGTAAAAGCTAGATTCATTTAAATCAACCTTTCTCAAACTTTTTTTTTTTTTTTACATGGGGGGACCCTTGAAATAACTTTCATGCCCTAGGAAACCCTTGCCATAATTACTATATCTATAGGTCACAGTACATTAGTGTGGTGATCAGTATGAACAATTCTTCTTACATTTCTGGCCTTTGGGAGAAATGTCAATCTTACAGATAGCCGAAAAGATCATTGGTGTCACTTAAAAAGGCGCAAATTGCTCAATGCTTAGGGGACCCCTAGCAACCTCTGCAGGAACCCTAGGGTTCGATGAAACTTTTGGTTGAGAAGCACTGGCTTAAATGGAGTGACTAGTCACAGTACTTGAAAATTGGGTAGTGGCCCATTTGCTACTTTGTAAAAATCATGTCAACTCATTTGTATCACTTTATTGAATAGAGTGATCTTAATGATGCTGTTATTTTAGTACCTTGACTTTCTAGGCAACCCATCTGATCGCCCTTTAATACATTTGTCCCATAAACATTTACATTAACCTTTTACCAATAACCTTTCATTAATTATTAACCTTTCAATAATTCCCAGGCTCACTCGCTTTTAGAACTGTCTTCCATTATAATTTCACTTCTTGCAGTTTCTACTAATCAATTTAAACTTTAATCACATGACCTGGCTGACTTATATTTTATCCTCAATTTACTTAATCTGCTTTGATGTTCTATTATACAGAAATAATTTAAGTAATTAGTAGACATTCTCCTTGTTATGGAGCTAAATCAGTCAAATGCAGCTGTGGGGGTAAGAAATTTCTAGGCTTAACATTAAAGCACAGGAGACGTCCCAATCTAGCTGCCTTTTCTGCCAGGAAGATCTATAATGACTGAGGATAGCATTTTAATTACTAAGAGCTGTCAAGCTTTTGTTTTGTTTGGGTGACACATGAAGTTTCAACAGAACACTGATAACAAACTTTAACTTTTCTGTCTAATGGTTCTCCAAAGCAGTTCTAGGCAAGGAGCTAAAAAGTAAACGCCCCAAAAAAGCCCAAAGATTGGCTCTTGGCACTAGGAGTATGTCGGCAGGAGGGGGGTGATACCATGTTTTCTCCTACAATTTTAACTATAGAGGGATACAGGGTCGTTCATTTTTCACCCAACTCTGGTCTTATTCTTACTCTCACTTGCATGGTATGGAAAATCTTTTCCAGTAGTAACCTCAGAGCTCCTGAATGAAATGTCCAATACCTAATGAGTACTGACTACATTGCAAGGATATCTGGTCATCTGCAAACTTCAGAAACCAGGGTTGGACTGGCTCACCAGAGGCATGTGAAGGTGGACACCTGAATATATAGCCCAATTGGCAGTTGGCATATTTTGCAACGCAGCAAGGGGTAAACAAGAAGGCACAAAAACCTTATGGTGGGGCCTATCAGAGGTTTTATTGAAGGTCCTCTTCGGGATTAATCTTTGGAGTCAATTAACCCTTAGACACAGAAACACTGGGATTTTTAATGTGATTTATATTATTTTGACTATAAAACATGGTGTTTCAATGCTGTAAGTACCAGTGGTCTTTCTGGGGTCCTTCTTTAAAATAAAAGTTGGCTATCCTACCATGAAAGTTCAGACACAGCTCCAACCTTGTCTCCCTCTTGTGCTCCTGGGTTGTCCCAATGTCAGACAGGCATCTGATGGAGGTAACTTTTAACACATTTTATGCAGGCCTAGTCCACAGTTGTCACATTTAGAGCAGTGCGAAAGTCATACAGCCAGCTCTGGAGTGCAAAGGGACTAGAAAGGACTGCAAAGAGGTTACAAGAGGTATATATTAGGCAATTTGAATCAGAGCCTGCATGCACAGCATTCCAACTCGTGCACCCTTACCATTCTGTCAATCGGGGCTCTTGAGAAGGGTGGGAGCCTCCAGCAGTTGCCCAGTTTGTCGTCAATAAAACCAGCCAAGCACACTACATGTCATATAGATATAGCCTAGACATCCGCTTTTGGTGCTAACTGTACAGCATTACGGCACCCATACTGATTACTAAAATATAGCTCCTTCTTGATGTATTTTTAATCTGCCATTTTCTAACATAATACGTTCCCATTAACTTTGACATTTTCATAATTTACAGTGAAATTTAAATTTCTCAAATATTTGATTGTGCCAACAACCTCCACCGAATATTCTTACATGACAGGTCCCACGTTTCCGTCAGCGGCGCTGCGTGGCATCCACTCTGTATTGATTGCAATGTACCATCAGGCAGATGTATAAATATTTGAGTGTTTTATTTCATATTCTGAATATCAAACATTGTGGCAAGGTTTTACGTCATATTAATAATTTATGAGCGAAACATGATTCTGCCACAGGGACGTGTTAATACGGAGGATGGAAAAATCCCAGAGCAGTCCATATCGCCAAATCAGTGTTAAAACATTCATTTTAAAAAGGCGTGTTGAAATAATTTGTTATGATTGAACATGGAGTTCTGGGGGGGGGGGATTATTGGGGATGGGTTTGGGTAGTTAATATTCATCCAAACCTAGGAACAAAATGTAAAATATTGCTGCTTATCAGTCATTAGATGTAGTGATTGCATTTTTTTCATTTTTTAAACTTTTTTCTTTGATTTTCTTTTTCATGGCCAGCTCTGGAGCAACTTTCTGTCCAAGTATGAAAACATTGATTAATTGTACAGTATCTATGGAAAAGCAATGTTGTAACCCTAGCCTGCTCGCTTCTGATACAATAATACAAAACACATCCAGCTCTTACTGAGACAGAACTAAACGTAGAATACAGAATTGGGAACAGGTGGGTTCTTTTTTGGCAGGAGGGCCAGACAATGTCTCTTCTGCAATAAAATAAATGTACGTTTGCCATACTGTTAGAAAAAGCTCTTCTGGCCGACAATCTCGGGCAGTGTCCCACCACAGTAGAGTGCACCTGGCCTGGTCCCTCCAACAGTGGTGCTTACAGCATCAGAGGAGCCCACTCTGCGGGTTTAAGCATCCTTGTTTCCCTTTAGCTATGTTTTCTCTCTTGGCATTCCTGATCAATTCCATTCTGCCATTGGCTCCTGGGTCTTTAAAGCCTCTCTGTTCTCAGATTCCAGTGCCTTAGCTACCTTAGCGTTTAGCTGGGCTAATCTGTGTTGAAAAGTTTTTTGTGTGTTTTACTGACCCATTGTTTATATGGAACCTGGACCCCTGCCCGTGACCCTGCTTGTGCCTACTCCCTCTGTACATCATTTGGTGGACTGATTGTCCGTATATGACCTTAGTTTTATACTCTGAATTTGCTTTGCAGTTCTTGTACTGCTTAATTTGTGGGCCCCTGGTCCTCTGCCAGCCCATCTCCTGGGGGCAACTGTGTCATTGGAGACACAACCAGTTAACCAGTTTCCTGAGACTGAGTGGAGGCTTACTGAAGGTGAGGATTGTGGTGTTAGATTGGAGAACTGGCATCTGATGAGTACTGGTTCTGACCAGGGCCTTACAAATAGTTAGAAAGTACATTGCATGTATAGCTCAGTGTGCAATCCTAGCATACCCGGGTGTCAGGAATGAATGAACTTTGATTTGCTTACATAAGTGTTTTGTCACCCTGGCCTGGCCAATCAAGATAGCCAAAGCTCTTGAACCTGGAAGAGGACTAGGCTTGAATGGATGGAACAAGGGGAGGCGAGTTTATTCTGCTTTATCTCCATATACCGTGTTTCCCCGAAAATAAGACACTGTCTTATATTTTTTTGGGCTTCCAAAAACACACTAGGTCTTATTTTCAGGGTAGGTCTTATATACTTTTTTTAATGAAAAAAAACACTTACCATATTCATGTAGAACAATGTACATTTGAGAGTTTTATATGGTGACCCAATTGTAAATTAAACTCTTCATTGATTCATTGCTACCGGTATTGGTTACTGAATTCAGCATTTCTCTTCTTGCACTGTTACTGTATTAAATCAGCCAGCTTGTCCTTACAAACCTAAAATCAGCACAAAATGTGGCTGGGGCAATGATTGCTCACATTTTTATTTATTTTTTTTTATTTTTATACCGTAATTGTGCTGGTTAAAATAAAAAAAAAACTTACCTTATCAGAAGACGCGAGCCGAGTTCCTGGCTTCTGACAGGCGAAGTGCATGTAATATCACTCCGCCTGTGACAGGAGCCGGAACTACAAGGCAAGCATCGGCTTGTGCGGCTCCGGAGTGTGTACGCCCGCTGTCTCCCGCTCGGTGAGCATTTTTTTCTTTTTCTACTAGGTCTTATTTTCGGGGTAGGTCTTATATTAGGGGAAACACGGTAGGGTGGGCATGTGTTCTGTAGTTTAGAGATAACTTTGCAGAAGGTGCATGACACAGGGCAGAATAGAATGAATAAGATTTTTTTTATGTATTGAATGGGCAACTTATATAGTCATAGACCAGATCTTCTCCAATAATGGAGCTCTTTCTGTTCAGTAAGCTTAATGGGGCTTTGCTGCCAACACACCACAACCTGATCTTGGATAAACCCTCCCAAGGTAGAGTATGTTCAGACTGGCGGTGAGGTTGAGGTTGTGGGTTCCACATGCTTATTCCCTTGAACTGCTTTTTGGGTGAGATGTTGCATGTAGAATCTCATCCTTGGAATGCTATGGAGAATGAATATGGCGAGGCAGTGGGGGTTCAGTACTGCCCAATGCTCCTTGCTATAAATAGTGCAAATGCAAATTCCAGATGCCTGATTTCAGCATGGATCTGAACTTAGCCTTACTGGTGTTGGTACACCTATTGTGTAGGAGGATGAGGCTTGGAATGACAATATTGGGTACAATCATCACATTTTGGCTGGTGGCTGGTATTGAAATTCATGAATATATGGAACAGAATGCATGCTGAATGATAGCTCAAAATGTGTATGTGCTTTACCAAGTACCTGGTTTCCTTTGATTGTAAAAAAAAACTTTCTTTTCACAATATTTCCCAGTCATTTGTCTATGGTAATGTTCGTATGTTAAATTCTCCAGCACATTTTTAAATGTTCCGCATGTTGTGGATCTTGACCTCCTCTTAGTCTGTTTATCTTTGAGTAAAGCTTGGCTTTCAGACTCCTGCAGAACTTGCATTTACCCTTCTAAGTTCTTTTACATTCTCACAGCCTTTGAACTATATGGAGAAGAATGCATATCAATGTCCTATTCTCTGTGAACAGAAACCCCAAGACTTTTTTTTCTTTTGTCTATGTTTGCATGCTTTGAGGTTTGCACAGTTTGTTTTACTTTGCAAATTGTGTTTCTAATTATTTAGTGTCATGCTGGTTGGTGTCCTTGCGCAATGCTAAAAATTAAACAGCAAAATAATTCCACAGTGCCTTAAAGATCTGCCTTTCAGGGCATAACTAGAAATCCTTGGCCCTCCAAGCAAATGCTCCAAGTCCCTGTCAAAGGCTGTATTGTAATCTCACCCACCGCCATGACTATAGATTCCATCATTCCTACATCTCTACAAAACCACTGCCTGTTCTTAAGATATGTAGAGTGCAGCCTCTCTGGCCCTTTTTACCTAAACAGGAGGATAAGAGATCCATATACAAATATATTCCATGTATGGAAACAATAAAAACATACAAATATAAGAGGAACATACAAGCACCCTAGTGCTACCAAGCCACAGTGCTGGATACAGAGCAACCATGACCATGACATTTGGCTGGTTTAGCTCAATTTACTGTATGCACCAATGATGGTGTGCCTGGGAGAGGAGAGGAAAATCCATATTTGCCAGTACTTTGCTTTCAATAATAATTGCCTGGTGATACTGCCATGAGAGTCTTTGTTCAGGCGCTCATTGGCATCCCTGCCTGTCCATTTTCATGTATCAACTGGTGTTGATAGAGCTAGATGGCATCATGTCAGGTCAGTAACTCTTTCAAATCTAATTCTAGATGGCATCATGGCTACCTCCTATGTGCCATTGTTTTTATCTGGCTAATGGCTTCAGGTCCAAGCTTTTCAGGGGAGGCTAGATGCACCGTTTTGCATTTTATTATCAATGTGTAGGATGGCTACAAGGGAGCATGGCTGGGTGGGTATGCATTCCTGGAAAATATGGCTAGGACTATCTGCAGATAATGTTACTTTCACAAAAAATAGGTCTGAATTAATGCTTTCCTTGACTGGAGAAGGTAAGCTATATAGGAGAACCTGGGTGATCCAGCAACATAGGCCTGCATAGGATATGGACAAACATGGCTGCCTCCAGGTTCAGATGTAAAGACAAGTTAGGGTTAGAAGACTGGTTTTTGTCCACATGTGCTAATAAGGTTATTTTTATTAAGCAGATCAAAATCAAATGTATAGTTTAAAATATTTTTAAATACAGTTTTCATTAGCATGTCTCAGCTTGGTGCAGAAGAAGAATAAACTTTGTTACAGTGGCTCAGCTGTTGACAACATCGCCTTTTGATTCACAAGGCCCCTATAATCTGTAATCTGAGTAAACTCTCTTTTTTGGCAAAGACAGAAGTCTCATCCCACACACATTTCAACCATATCAAAAACAAAAGTTTTCATTCTATTTTCAGATGATTTTGGAAAGCTATCAGTGTTCTAGAGATTCAAAGCTGTTTTAATTTTTTTTTTTTGCCACACAATGACCATTTCAAAAACCCCATTCCCATTTTAGGCAAACAAGAGAAAAGATTTATAAAAGGAGAAAAGCAGACGTTCCCCAGAAATAATTCTGGCAAACAGGAAATTCTGCTCCAACCTTCTGACTCCAACTAAATGGAGCAGCAGATGTTTCTCATAAGGCGATCATATCTCGTATGTCATAACTAATTTATATTAAGGTGATCTTGGAAGCTCAGTGTCAGGGACAGTGATATTAAGCAAGACTCCACTAATGATCCTAAATGGGGCTTTAAAATCCTTGCTAAAAACGAGCTATATATTTCTCACTGTTTTTCTAGCAAGGAAAAGGATGCTGAAACCTACTCACACCATGTGAGAGGAAATGTTTCACTTCTGGTGCCTGGAAATGCAGGGGAAAACAAGGATTATCATGTAAAGTGAAATGGATACTTAATCTCAGTGACAAGATCAATTTTTAGAGACTAAAAAAGAAACAACAATTACAATTTCAATTTTAGATTTCCGTATTAGGAAAAGACTATATACAAATATCCAAGGTCCAGGTGAGGGCTACATTTGCCATAGCTTGGGGTCCAAGGCTAAAACATTCAGCAAAAAAGGATGTAGAAATTATACCATTTTCTGAATGAGTTCATACATTATCCACCAACTACAAATATAGAGAATACAATTCAGGGACCAGGCAGTTCTCCCTTCATCAGGGCTTGAAGGGTAATAGGATGAATGGACACTGAGACTTTGGCGCTGATTTATGAAAGCTCTCCAAAGCTGGAGAGAATACACTTTCAGAAGTGAATTGGGTGATCCAGAAAACATGAAATTTTTTTTTTAAATCATTTGCTAGCAAATGTTTTGAATCCGTGACCAGATCCATTCCAGGTTTGCTGGATCACCCAGCTTCACTGATGAAAGTGTATTCTCTCCAGCCTTGGAAAGTTTTCATAAATGGGAACATAGCAGTTTCTTCTACATCGGGTTTTACTATGCCGGATGTTTTCCTAATAACACTGGGAAATGCATTTTTTTTAGTTAGATCTTACACTTGTTTTTTATTAATTTTTAGGTGGTGAATCCAGAAATGACCCCAGTTTTTGCTATCACATCCAGTTTTTACGATTCAGGGTACCCTCCATTTTTGTCAAGAAACATACAAATTTTACATACAATGAAAAAATAATGAAATAATAACACAAATGTACTGTTTATTTAAATTTCTTTTGTTCATATAAAGGATTTATTGTTACTCTGATGTTTTTTTACAGTAAAACATTTGAAAATTAATCGGGTAAGTGGTTAAGGTAAAAATGTACGCTTTTCCTGGAGTGTTCAGTGTTAGGACAATCTCGCCGGATGCTCCAACAATAGTCAGCCATCATATGTACATCTTATCTACCCTGATACCATCCTTCCATGACCTTCAAATCTTAGTGGAATCGTTTACCTTGCTTCTCACTGACTGCACCAAGGTTTTCCGGGAAGTTAGAAAGATGGCTATGCAGAAAATGCACCTTGATGCTCATATTGCAACCAAGCATTTTGTAGCTCTCCAAGTTTCTGGACAATTTCTGTGTAATTATTTGCTCGTGTGTTTCCAAGAAGGTCCTTGACAATGGCTTTGAATGATAACCAAACATTCTCTTTGACTTCTGACATTGTCCTGTAGAAATGTATATCTTTGATGAGTTGCCGAATATGTGGACCATCAAACATACCGGCCTTTATTTTTTTCAAATGACAGGCTAGGAAATGCCAAAATTAGGTACTTAAAACAGTCTCCTTCAGCTGGCAAAGCTTTAACAAACTGCTTCATCAGACCCAGTTTCATGTGCAGAGGCGGGAATATAATATTCTTTCTATCAACAATTGGCTCATGTAGAATGATTGGATCACCTGGATTTAGGGCAGATCTTGGAGGCCAGTTCCTTTCCACCCAATGCCTCTCACGAGCTCTGCTGTCCCACATGCACAGATAACAGGGATACTTGGTGTATCCGCGTTGCTGACCAAAAAGGAAGCATACCATTTTAAGGTCAACAGAGATGACCCTATTGTGTTGGTGATATTGCAACAACTCAATGACTCTCTATGTCTGCATATTCTTCACAAAGAGAAACTGAATGGCCAATTGGGACTGATCCAAATATATTGTCATTTGTGAAGGGGGATACACTTTAGGAGTTATAGATTGGAATTCCCAATTCCTCCACCAAACCAAGTATGTTATAACAATACACAAAGCCACTGTCAGTTCTAAAGTACTGCAGAAATGCAATTTCTCTGGTTCGAAAGTAAGATACCTTTGTTCCTTTTTCAAGTATGTTTTTCTCACGCAGTCTTGATGCTAGGAGTTCTGTAGCCTTCTTCGATAGTCCCAAATCACATGCAAAGTCACTCAATTCATGCTGATCAAATCCCTTATGAACAGAGTCCTCTTCAATTTAAAACTCTTCATCATTGTTGTGACCTAGTTCATCACCATAATCATGTTCTTCAAAAGAGGGTAGTGTAACGAAAACTGGCACTGGGATTTCATCTGAATGAACCACTGGGCGTATAGCCGATGGTAGACTAGGATACTCTATGTTACATTTTTTCTTGTTATATGCTCAAGTTTTCACTATACAAAAGAAACAGTCACTGAAATGATCTCCTGGCACTCGCTAAACCATAGGTATACCAAATGGCATCTTATCATGCGTTCCCTTTGTCCACATCCGTAAACCCTTAAGGCACTGTTTGCACACTTATGAGGGGCCCAAAACTTATCTCAATCACCAAGTTTAACTTTTTATTTGCCAAATAGGCTTGCCCTGCAATTGTGCTGATGTTCGCCCTTTGAATGGGAATGGTGAAACTGCCACAGATATAACAAATTGAATCAGGGTTTTTTAGGCACTTACGACGAGAAACAGCAGAGCCAGACATGATCTGAAAGAAAGGACATGAGTGTGTAAGTTGAAAAATAAATTTTGCTTATTCAATACATAGAGCAGTGCACAACCTCTGACTACGCTGTCTTGAGTGTAAATGAATAGTCCATACAAATCCAAGCTAGAGTAATCACAATAATATAAGCGGTAGAAAAAACCTGACGCGATAGAAGAAAACTAACTGCACTTTCAGAATCAGCATACATATTTTAGTGTAAATAAACTTAAAAATTGAAGTCAACAAAAAAATTGTTCAAAATTTTTCTCCAATGTAATTTACTTGTATTTATATAGAAAAAAATTATTAATGAGTGGGAGGCGTTCTGCTGCGTCCTTTCCAATATGGAAATAATACCTGTTTGTGTTGTCATTTAGCAATCCAACACAATGGAGGACTACACAATGTTATGGGACAGCTGTCCTGATTGCAGGATTGCAGGTAGTTTAGGCTTCTAGAGCTATTAACTGCCAATCTGCTACAACATTTGCCAGGGGGAAGGCCTCAACAGAGGACAGAATCTGATATCTTCTGAACCCTCTGAGAGTTCCTGATTGGATCCCATCATTGACCTTCCTTTTTCTGGTCCCACATGGTGGCTCAGAGGTTAGCACTTTGGCCTTTGCAGTGCTAGATCCCAGGTTCAAATAGTGGCCAGGACACTATCTTCAAGGAGTTTGTATGTTCTCCCCATGTTTGTGTGGGTTTCCTCAGGGCAATCCAGTGTCCTCCCATATCTCAAAAAACATGCAGTTAGGATAATTGTCTTTCCCCTAAAACTTTCCTTTAGACTGTGGTAATGACATTCCCCTATGGTAGGGACCTTAGATTGTAGGCCCCTTTATGGGACAGTTAGTGATATGTAAAGACTTTGAAAAATACTGCATTATACCTTGACACTATATAAACACAAATAAATAATAATTGTGTTATAAATAGGTTGGGGGCAAGGCAACACCTGTTAGAGATATTTCAGACTTGCTGTGAGGTGCAGACTCACCTGTGACCAGCCGCTCCCATTGGTGTGGATGCTGACCATTTTTTTGCACCTGGCTATGGAGGATTGCAGAGAGGTTCTGCTCCCAGTGTGATCCACTTTTGGCAATGCAGTTGCTACTTGATTTGCACTACAGCCAAGTGAAAACATGGTTGCCCACCGTGTGGTTTGCCTGTCCCAGCTGCACAGCAGCAGTTTGCTCTGTGTCTTGGAGATGCAAATTGCAGCACTTTTACACTGTGTGTCTAAAAATGCACTTAGTATTGCACAATTGTGCACAACTAGTCTGCCACTAGTTGGTCTCAGAACTGGCTGGACATATATACATATCCCATGGCAGGTAATGAACTCCCATATCTGTTTTTCATCCATGCCGTTGACCTGGAGCACGGCTTTAAATAAAGGTAACAAAGAGGCCAAATATGTTTGCCAACATAATGTTGATTTACAGTCAAGCAACCTGCCAGTAAATGCTGATCAAAGCCTAATCATAGATAACATTCAGTCCTTTTGGTATACAGCATCTATGGCCTATAAATCAAGCACAGTATCTGTTCCTGATACGGGGACACACTGCAAGCAATGACATTAAAATTGTTTCTTCATAAATAAAGTGTAAATAGCTTCTGATTTTTGGCTGAACCCATTCTTACATCCCAACGTCTGATCTAATAAAAGGTAAATCATTGCTTTGTCCTCAGACATACAAGTGGCTCTGTGGGATTTTATCATGGCTGTCCATCAATGAGATATAAATCCAGGAAAGTATTATCTGTTATGGGTCTAACAAATTATGTTCTGTTAAATCTACTTATAAAAAACATGATGCTTTTGCCTATGAAAAAGGATACAAAGTGTCAGACTAGGGGCATGCTTACAAATCATGGGGCCACCCAAGGAAACTTTGTGGATGAAGTCACTTTTTATCTCTGGTCACCTTCAAGGCCAGGGAACCCATCCAACAAATGGCCAACAAACGTCCCTCATGCAGGATAGCACTAAGAAGTCAATTTTAACCAGGTTTGACAGTTTATTGCAATGTTTCTCATCAATAATTCCATGGAACTCTATGCTTCCTCCAGAACGCTAGGGGTCCCTTGAGCAATGAGCAATTTATCCCTTTCGGGTCAGGTTAACTGATACCAATAATCTTTTTGGCTATCTGTAAGGGTGACATTATTTCCACTGACCTTTATAAATACAGCCCTAAGTATCACTTACTTCTTCTATGTCATGTGACCTCATGGGAAATGCTTCAAGGGAAAGAGGAACCAATATGCAGATAAGGAAAGTGAGCAAGGAGTCAGAATCTTTGTTTGCATACTTGCCCTGATTTTTTTACTGGAAATGGAAAAAAACGTGATGGTCGCCAACAAGCATGAAAAGACAGCAATGATGACCTTCATATTTCTACTTCTTTCATTGTTGCAAAACTTTTCACAATTTGCTGCCATGATGCAGAAATAGGTATTAGTGCTTGTCAAGAGTTGAGATTTTTTGGCCACTGAGTCTATATCTAAGACTTCATTCAGATTTTAGATTAAAAAAAAAATTCATCAGTAGTCAAGGCACGGACAATCTTTTGGAAAGTCTGATAACTTCTGCAGAAGTTTTTAAATAAAAGTATCCTTCTTTATGATATTCTATTACAATGCTCAGCAGGGTTCTAATTTGATCTGTTTCTCTGCCAGGGTTGAGTAGAGAAGGTATATGGAATATTTTTACCATGAATGGCCGCACGGACAAGAATGTCGAATTTATAGAATGTGCGGGAGACAGAGCTCTCGTGTTTTCTCTCTTTTTTTCTGCTCGGCTATATTTAACATGATTGGTGTTTTGAAATGTTGATAAAACACAGAGCTTAGGGATGGTGATTCATTTCAGAGACTCAGCACTACATCAGCTAAGTATGTTACAAACATAATGAAGTTTCTTCAGTGACAGAGCCTGATGGGTGTTCCCAGCCTGGGAAATATGGCATGGCTAAAAGCAGTACTATGTATAATAGGGTGGCAGGTACTCCACAGATTTGCCTGTGCCAATGGGTCCTAGGGAATGACGTACCCTGCTTGGATGGTGTATACCCTAGTGTACTCTAAAGTTTGGATTTTTCTGTTTCTAGAGGCAAATGAATGAATGAATGAATGAATGAATGAATGAACAAGCTCTGTACACACAGCGCCGCTCTGTTCTTTGGAGACGGGAGAGGGAAGAACGAGTGAGCGGCACCCTGCTGTGCTCTTCTCCATTGACATGAATAGTGGTAATTTTCCATCGGTTGTTCATGGATCTGTCAGGGCGTACGATGCTGTACACATTGCCCGAGACGAGTCTGACTTTTCACATCAGGGGAGAATAATCTCACATATGTCTGCTTTAGTTTGGCCTGGACAGTGAAAATAGATGGTCTTTAAGCTCGTATTAAGTTAAACTTGTGTAATTCTCTGCTCAGAAGGATTCAGAATGTGGAAAGAAAGGGAAGTACTTGAGGTTTTATACACTAGATAATAGGAAGGGAAAACAAAGGGCTGACCTCATCAATGTATTGCCATTCCTTCATCATCCAGTTAAATGCGGGGCCTGTCCATGATCATGTTGTGTTGATTTAACTGCTGCAAAGATGAAAGTGGTTAAAATTTGCAACAGCTTTGCAAACAAAACAATGTTATTTTTTAGCAGGTAAGGTACTTCACATAATTATCTACTTTCCTTCACTTGAACCTAAGAAATATCCACCGACATAAAATAGATGATTTGTAGATAGTAGATTTAATTTGGCTGTAGTGTGCTTATTTCAGAGAACATAAATTGGTCAAGCTGAAAACTCATTTGACTGTCTAATATTCTGTGTGGAGATAAACCAGCGCTGCCTTCAGTGCTGACCCTGTAAATCCTGCCATGAAATAGACGTGTCAGAACGTGGCCCTCACGTTTTTTGACAAAAGATGTATATTTAACAAAGGAAGAAATAAGCTTACAAGAAAAAGTTATCTATTGCAGCTTACCAAGTCTTTAAAGCAGAACTAAAGATTTATTTTAAAAAAATTTGGATCAGACAGTGTTTTATTGCAGAAAGGGACAGGCGATGGTCTTTCCGCTATATGCACTCTTTCCTACCTGATTGCTCTGAACAACCAAGCAGGAATCACCCTTTACTGTACTATAGAGGAGAGAGCAGCAGGGTGTCATTTGCTCATCCTCCTCATTCCCTCTATATAAAATCAGAGACAGAAACATTGTGTATTTATGGCCTTTTAGATGTCCTCACTTTTTTTATGGGCTAATGGACACCTAACATCATCAAGCATTGATTAATATCAGCACTGCCCTGGCTGTCCTTAACATGAGCGTGACGTAGGGCAGTCATCAGTCTATTGCAGTTCAGCCGAAAACACCCATTCTTCCCTTATAGCAGCCAATAACCAGTACCATCATGCCCATGAAACCAAAGGAAAATTACCGAAAACCTTCAGCCGAGGGAAATGAACTCTACTTACCAGGTAAAATAGAGCAAAGTGGTGAAGGACCTTCCATTGATGTCACCTTCAATATAATAAAATAGCAGTTAGTACTGTGGTGTGCATGGAAGCAAAGGGCCATATTTTTTAAAGCTCTCCAAGGCTGGAGAGGATACACTTTCATCATTGAGGCTGGGTAATCCAGGAAACCTGGAATGGATCTGGTCCAGGACTGAAAACATGTGCTAACAAATAGCAAATGAAATCCATGCCAGGTTTGCTAGATCACCCAGCTTCACTGATTTAAGTGTATGTTATCCAGCCTTGAATAGCTTTAATAAATCGGGCCCAAGGGGTCAATTTGGAATACCTGTCTAGAATTCACTTTCAAATGTGGTAGCTGAATTGTGATCCTGTTGATCCTAAAAATAACACAATTCCTGTCTTAGGGTAGCTTAAAGCGTACCTATGCTCAGAATTTTCACTTTACATAAAAGGGTAGCGAACCCCTTTATGTAGGGTAAAAACTTTTTTTTCATCCTACGTCACCCAATCTCGCACCTGGGTCGGGTGATGTATGATAAAGAACCCAGAGAAGAAGACAAAGATGGCATGGCCCGGAGCTCCGGGATGGATGTTGGGACGATGCGGGACCAGATGCCAGACCCCCGGAGTGATCAGACTGCCCTGCGGGATTAAAAGGTAAGTGTGTTTTTGTTTTTTCATTTTTGAGTAAAATCGCTGCACTGGGCTACTGTGACCTTCATGCATGGCTTGTATTACAATTTTTCATGTTTTTTCCATGTGGACCAGTGTTTTTCAACTTTTTTAATATGGGGGAAGCCTGTAAATACCTTTCAAGTCTTCAAGGAACCCGTGCTATAATTAGTATATCCACAGCTCACAGTATATTGGTGTGATGGTCAATAGCAAGAATGCTTCTTACCAAAAAAAATCATTTGTGTCATTGGTAACTGAGAGGAACCCCTAAATATCTTTGGAGAAACCCTGGTAGAGGAAGACTGGTGTAGACAGTTGACTTCTTATGTTTAAAAACCCAATGGTGGTGTCATACCCAATGAGTCGATTCTATAAAAGTTTTTTTGTAGAAAATAAATGGGGCATCTGGCTGCAGGTGACTCTTCTTTTAGGAACTTTTGGGAAGATACATGTACAAAAATTACAGTGGAGAAGATTTGGAGCCTGCAAGAGATATAAGAAAACAATGGGTAATTTATTGCACCAGTGCACCTCAGGAGCAGAAATAACAAAGTGTTTTTTTTACATAGTCATGTAAAACAAATAAAAAAAAAGACTCGTATAATTCAGATCTACATCCAATAATACATCATTAAATGTAATTTTTAAACATGTGTGGTGTGGGTACCTGAAAATGACTTGGTATCAGCCTCTCACCTGCTACTATACAGCAGAGAACAGAACAAGTGAAAGTGAAATTTAGCAGAAAGAGATCAGTTCTTCCATGCTAGGCAAGGTTGTGCTCTGCGTAGATCTCAGAAAGAGATAGAAATACTAATCCTGACACGTCAAACAGCTGTCTCACATGACATACATATCTGTGTACCTAATTTTTTTCTTCCTATCAATTTTAGTGACTTGATAGCTGGAGTAAATGCCGTCATTGCCACATCATTTAGGAAATAAACTTCAAAAGTGTTCAATATCATAATGAATACTATTTTTAGACGCTGTGAGTAGGAAGAACAGAGAAATTGGAAATGCTGATATTAAAAAATGATTTGACAGAATTCAATTGAAAGGAGATGATTCACAACTCGTGTCAAGAGCAGTACTAAGGATAATCATAGATATGCAGGTAAAAGTGACATGATGCCCCAGGTCTGGGATTTTCATTATTTTTTAGTCTCAAGAATCTAGAGGGCTACTTCTCATAGTTGTGCTCTGCAGTACTAGTAGGAAACCAAGAAGAAGATCCAGAATTTAGCTGGTCATCTAGGGTGGAGGGTGGGGGTGTCTTTTTCAACATTTTTACTCCCGGAGAACCTTTGAAATATGTTTTAGGTCCCAGGGAACCCTGCTTTATCGTAATTTTTTGGTGGTCAGTGACAAAAGCATTTTTTAAATTAGTGGCCAGTGGAAAGAATTCCCCATAGAATACAACCTTCATCTACAATTACAAACATCATTAGAGTCAAGCTGGCTGTACCCCCTAAAGAACCCTAAGGTTTCATGAAACTCTGGTTGAGAATAGCTGTTCTAAATAAACCCCCGCCTGCAAAAGAAGGACATCTAAAATTACCTTTCATTTGACCTAAGTCTTAAAATCTTTTTGATGTGGTTTCTCCTGCTAGATCAAAAAGCCAATTCAACATGCTGCCGGAAAAGCAGGTACGGGACATACCTGGAAGTGCTCTATACCCGCAGCAACCGGGGATCAATGAAAAGGGCAAATATTACAGAACAGAAATGTGGAGTATATGCAGTCACCAGGTAGCAGTAAGTAAGTATAAATGGTCTTTTTCTACATGCTAGAGTTATTTATAAGTTATTTAGAACCACAAGCTGGAGCACAATGCATATGCAGTACATTGTGCATATACAATACATATACAGTACAAGTTTCTTTTAGCAAAATAAAATGTAAAAAAAAATGTTAACCTTATAAGTAAGGTCAGACCAACTTCAGGGCCACAGGCCACCCATAGCCTAACAGACCACTTATGGTCCACCAACTCCTTTCCTAATAATCACTTGGTTGGGATATGTAGACATGGGATCTGATATGCGTGCAGTGTAATATAGAAAATCTCCAGTGGGTTCTCTTTTGTAGAAAGTGATTTGTCAGGTTTATTCAGTATAACAACAGCCATGCAGTTTAAATCTCAGGCCTATAGATCAAAAAACAACAAAGACAGAGATTTAAGCAGGGTTTTTGCCACAAACGGTGTATTAAACATACATTAACAATGTTTATAATAACATTTGTCAATTATAAAAGGCCACTGTACACAACCAGTGGTCGGGTATAATAATTGAAGCCATATGATTACTTATTACAATACACAGTAATCAAAAGTTGGTTTGAACCACCTTATTATCTTTGGGGTTCAACCACAGACAAAGGAATTTTTTCCACTAGACATATAACAACTTATCAACATATATATTGTTGACCATATACAGTGTTTGATCATCAAAGCATGTTGTTGGATATACTCGACGCGTTTCGCCAGGTATGGCTTCTTCAGGAGTATTATTGACAGCATGCGTAGATTACTTGCGTAAATTGTATCTAAACCAGTAGATAATGTTTAAATTAGAATTTATAATGACTCATACAAGTATTATATTGTAGATGTTATCTCAGGCCTGCCCACCTGCTAATCATCCCAGAACGAACTGCTGTGTTCCAGTCCTGTATATTTTTGGGGGAATAATAAGGCTTATTTGTTTTGTTGTGGAATTAGGTTAATATGCAGGGAGTGTTGCATTTGTTACATGTGCACCTCTTATATAGGGTGGTGTATTAGCATGGCATTTTGGGGGCAATGGGTATATAGGGGGCAGTGTTGTATTTGTTTTGGGGCCCTTTTGTGTTGATGGATATCTAAGATGACATTGGTTTTGGGAAGTCATTATAGGGGCGGGGGGGGGGGGGGGGCTATTGGTGTCAAAAAAGCCCACATCTTTTTATTATAGTCAACATTCCACTATATGGGCCAAGTAAATGTGGGTTTCCATACCCATAAAGCTGAACAGCACTAATGTAGAGCAAAAAGCAATGTACAGCTCTATGTGATGATCATTGCTTTGTTAAAAAAATAAAAATTGCCAAAAGTTTTTGTAAGGGTTAATATTACAAGTTGCATTTCATAAAGCTTGGAATGTCTCCAAATCCCAACATTGTCCAGACGCTAATAATGTCATGGAATTAGCACAGGAGGTTGTAAAGGAAAATACAGGAAATGATCAAAGGGTGCAAGTTGAGCTTGTGCATTGGTGTAAGTATCAACCCAGCCTGAATCCAATAAACACATTCAGGGCTAATTCAAAGGCCCTAATTTATTAAAGCTTTCCAAGGCTGGAGAGAATACACTTTCACCAGTGAAGCTGGGTGATCCAACAAACCTGGGATGGATCTGGTCCAGGATTCAAATCATTTGCTAGCAAATAGCAAATGACATTAAAGAAATCCATTCCGGGTTTGCTTGATCACTTAGTTTCACTGGTGAAAGTGTATTCTCTCCAGCCTTGGAGACCTTT
This sequence comes from Pyxicephalus adspersus, assembly GCF_032062135.1. Classification (NCBI taxonomy): domain Eukaryota; kingdom Metazoa; phylum Chordata; class Amphibia; order Anura; family Pyxicephalidae; genus Pyxicephalus; species Pyxicephalus adspersus. The sequence goes on from NC_092865.1 coordinate 9,258,387, forward strand.
AATAAATCAGGCCCAAAATGTTTCTCTGAAATTGGGATTTGATTTTCTCGTGAAAAATAGGTCATCAGCTCTTCTGAGTAACATCTTATCAAGTGTTTCTGCTTTACCAAAATATTGAAATGTATGCAAAACACATTTAGTTTTGATTAGATTTTAAAAGAGGTATTTTTTTTGTTTTTGTCTCATTGGGGTGATTTTTATTTCCTGTCCCAGCTGCGCAACAGGAAGAAGAGGGAAGAGATCTCTTCAAACTAAGGGGATATTCAGTTCAGCTGAGGATCCTGAACCTGAAATGACTAGGTGAGGATGTTGTCACTGGCAAGCTTGCAGAAATCTAATTTCTGGAGCTTAGGTGGGTATATCTCTACTCTAAACTGAAGTAGGTAGGTCTTTGAGTAGTAGGTCTTTGAATAAGATCAAATTTTTTTATGAGCTGCTGGGGTTAGTTGGGCTTGCTTAGTTAGGATGTATTTAGGATTCACTTATAGTGTGGAGATCCCAGATTGAAATTGCCCTCAATGTTTACTCTGGAGCTTTCCCCCCATATTGATGGATATGTGAAATTTACAATCTCGGGTTTAGTGGTTATCTTCTGGCTTCAGGCAAATTTTAAAGCCTAGGGTGCTTTAATTTTTTTTCCAGGTAGATAAAATGTGTGAATAATTTTATAAACCTTTTGCAGGCAAAATAACCTTTTTAAGGTTTGATGTTGGAGAAGACTGGGCTCAGATGTGCATTGCTGCCTATCCCAATGGTGTTCAGACCTTCATACCTGGCCAAGTATATTATAGTGTACAAGAACTTGTTGGACACCCCGTTACAAAACCATGGGCATTATATGAAGTTGCTCTCTTCCACACACACACATTTTCACAAGACTTTGCGGGCATTGGTGAGAATTTGTGCTAATTTAGCTCACATATGGATGGTGAAGAAGTCCTGGCCCAGAATTGGCATTGCTGCCTATCCAAAAGGTGTTCTGACCATTATATATATATAATTGTCAAGTATATTAAACATGGACACCACGTTACAACCCAACAACATTGTGATTGTAACACCCTCTGATTTTTGGAAGATCTTGATGAGTGTGGGAATTTGTGCCCATTTAACCAAAGTGGTGGTGGAGAACACCTAGCTCAGAGTTGGCATTGCTGCCTCTCCCAGAGGTGTTCAGTTCATCATACGTATATGATCAGTATATCATAGTGTACACAAACTTGTTGGATACCCCATCACAAAACAATGGACATTATATGAAGTTGCCCCCCACACATTGTGGTTATATTATCCTATTATTTTTTTAAGGGTTTCCACAAGATCTTAGGGGTTGTCGATAGGAATTTGTGCCCATTTAGCCAAACAAGCATTTTTTAGGTCAGATACTGATGGTGGAGAAGACCTGGTTCATAACTGGCACTTATCCCAAAAGTGTTTAATAGGCTTGAGGTCGGGATTCTATGAAGGACATTCAAGACAAAGAACTAAGGCTGCGTACACACATTTAATAACTGATTGTGAAGGATCCTTTCTAACGACAAAAGACTGAACGATGCATGTACATGTACATACAGAGCCGTTCTGCTCCATGGTGAGGCGAGGGAGGTGAACGACAGAGCAGCACCCCACTGTGCTCTCTCCCCTCCACTTCCATTACGATTGTTTGTTTTTCGTGAATCTGCCAGGACGGATCCATGAACAACAAACGACCAGTGCTGTACACATGCCAGATTCTTGTCTGAAATCAAACCTAAGGTGATTATTGGATGAGAATCATCTAATGTGTGTATGTAGCCTTTATGGAGCTCTATTTGTGTGGAGGAGTACAGTCATGCTAGAAGGGAAAATACCCTTTCCTAAACTGTACCAACAAGTTGATGTAAAATGACAAAGCTGTACCATTAACAGTGCCCTTCATTGGAAACACCTGAACTCAATGATTTATGAAGGTGCCCATAGATTTTTGGCCGTGTAGTGTAGGCGTGATGGTCAGGCATAAACGAACATTTGCTCATTTAGTAAAAGCAATTACCAGTAATGGTAAACTTTTGCATTGCCTTATACTATACAGCTTTATTTTCCTTCCCTGTAGGGGTAGCTGTTCCCCATGGCCAATGCAATCCAACAACAGCACGTCCTGGATAATCGTAAAAAAAACTCCCAACAAACCTAGAGTAAAAAATTAAGCTAATTTATTTCCAATGATTCCATTTGCAGGCTTTGTGTATAAAAGGTGATTATCTCTGCAGCTTTACAAGCAGTCATCATTAAATAATTGATGACTTGTTTGCAGTTTGCAGCAGCATTTTAGATGTTTCAATTATTCAATCTGCCGTCGTATTATCATCAGTGCCGCTGCTACAATTTTGTAGGATTTACATCCTTAGGCTGACTGAGACAATTTAAAGTGATAAGAAATGAACAAGCAAATAATGCATCGTAACATTGTCAATTTACTGGATTACACACTGGGAGGCCACAGGCAATGTGCTCATAGAAATGAAAACAAATCACTATTCTCTTATTGTATTATTAAAATTTTGTATACAACTAGAATTTGACATTTACCTTACAAATGACACATGTGACCTTCTCATTAGTTCAAGCTGAACTGGCGACACACAGCTGAATGACAGATAAAAAGGCATTTATGGTTCCCTACCAAAAAGATCTCCATTGCTGCCCATCAATCATGTGTTTCAATCATAGATCAGTGATGTGAGGTGGCATAATGCAAAAGATTGGTGTTTGCATGCTTAATGGGAAGTTTCCACCCACTCTGTTATAGTGAAGTAATGGAATATGGGTTTACAGACAGAGACATACCTAGGCATGGCAACCGCCTGGCTGTGCTGTCCTACAAACCTGGCTGCACTACCCACTTCTCCAGTCCTTTTGCCCTGATGCCCCATCCCACTTTGGCCATGGCCTGCTGATAAAAGATCTGGAATGCCAGGCCTTACTTAGGATAACGGATGCATCATGGCGCACCTAGATGCGTGAGCTGCATGGCTAATCAACTTCAAGTAATGTACATTTGATCATGCCCCTGCTGTTACAGAACTGATGGGTAGAGGTGGTCAATGAAATGCAGAAAATTTGACTTTTGTGCAAATCAAGTTCAACTTTTATGCAGATTGTACTGACTTGAAATGAAGCCAAACTTTACAAATTTATCTTTACTTGAGTAGTTTGGTGGTGCCTGTGACTAGAGGTGGCTACACCTGATCGAAGGGTGTTGACCATGAGCTGAATTAAGGCTCTGTGCGGCATTATAGAGCATGCAGAATTTCTCTAGAAATGTCCACTGCCCCTATAAAATATATGCTTAGTTATTCATAAAGATTAAGGATTTGTAATCTATTTATCCAGTTTGTGTCCCTGTGCATAATCTTAAATCTGATGTACAACATGTGCATATACATTTTATTCTCCTATTGCCTCATGGACATAATACATATAATACACATCTAAGAATAGATGAAAAAAGCACTATTTTTTTTTACAGCAGGATGGTAAATTCTGGAGAATAAAAAAGTTGCTTTGAAATAGCCTATCCAACGCACCACAACAATCTGCAAAATTACGCATGCTGCTGTTTTAGGAACCCAGAAATTACTGGAAGCATATTTATAAGGCATTTTATTTATTTATATGACAATTCTAATGCTTGTCCCCAATTATATTCTCTCTTTTCACATTTAAGCGCCAATGCCATCTTGTTTTCCACTGGTGGAAGGTGTGGAGCAGTTTCAGTCAGCTGTTTCTGATGTGTTTCCCTCTAATCACCCATTTCAATTTGGGAAAAAGAAAAAAGTCGCAGGGTCCCAAATCTGGTGAATATGGAGGATGTTCCAGCGTAGTAATGTGTTTGTCGGTCACAGAAAGTGCTGTATGAGAAGGAGCATTGTCCTCATGAAGAATGAAACCATTTCCCACATTTCTGTTGTCTTTTCCTGACTTTCTCTCAGCTTTGCCAGAATTTCTTTATAATAATGTTGGGTCACTGTTGTAACTTCCAGAACCCATTCTGCCAAAAAGATCCCCCTCTTGATTTTATCACATGAGGGGAAACACAACGGCTTTAAATGATGATTGACAACAAACAAAGCAACGGGTGCTGGTGTTTGTAGTGCATGTTTGGAGAAGTTTACACAGTCATGGCAAAAGATCATAATCATCTCATTGCTTTGTGATAGAGATAGAAACACAGTTTGATTATTTCATAGACAGACCTCATATATATTCAGATTGCCTCTTTTGTGTACTCTACTTTTGAAATCCTTATCACCATATTTCACCTCCCTGGCGGTATTCCCGAGTGTGGCTTGGGACTAATTTTCAGTACTAAAAGCAGTAACTTGGAATTGTAAAGGGCTTACCTGATCCCCATGAGCCCTCCGACGATGCCCGCCTGGCATCTGTTTGTGGCAGGAGTGTTATTAACCTGGCATTATAGGAGTAGCTATCAGAATTCCAGTGGAAATTCATCAAGTGGGGAACACAAAATAGGTGATTTTCATCTCAGATCACCACTCTTTATAAACAGGTCCCTTAGTCTACAGCACTTGGAACAGAGAAGTCAATATGTAATACAGAAAGCAGTGTCACCCTCCCTGCTATTTACTATGGCAGATGAGCAAATCGCAAATACATGGATAGGTTACACAGTTTTTAAATTGTATTTTCTGTTTGTCTTAAATTCGAAATGAATAATTATTCTGCACTTTAAAAAAAAAAAAAACAGCCTGTGAATATTAATAAAATTCATTACATTTGATTAACTTTTAAACATTTTATCTTAAAGCTGTGAGTACAGAATGAATGGCAGAACAATTATATTACGCTCTGTAAATCTCGATAAAATATAACCTCATGCACAGGTTTAATTTCATTTGAAAAGGCAGTAAAGTATGTGGATAGAGTTTAAATTCACAAACTAACTAAATATATTAAAACCTGGAGGGTACAGAAGACTAATGGGGGTCACCTTCCAATAGGTCGTATCCAAGGCAATGTAGATTCTTGCAAAAAGCAAAGTTAATGAACAATGATGATGTGTACAAGCCAAAATAGTTTTCTTTCATTTGGATATACTAGGCAATGGCTAAGAGCCTTGGATGGTTTCTTTTTCGGTCATTGTAGGCAGTTGTCACAAGTGTCCCATCGAATGTCTCTGAATTTGGATTTGCCATTATTTTCTGCCATTGGTCTTCAAAAAGGAGGGAGGTCCTGACAAGGACAATGACAGTAATAGAAGCTTCCCAGGGGATAGTTCTTCTATCCTTTATTCAACCTAAATCCAAAACTTAAAGGCCAAGTTGACAAAACAAGCTTGCTGCATGGCAGAACTTCGAGTACTTCAGATCAGTTTGCCTGGTTGGGTATTTTAACCCAACTCATTCTTGTTCTTATTTATCTGTCTATCTATCTATCTATCTATCTATCTATCTATCTATCTATCTATCATCTATATATCTATCTATCTATCATCTATATATCTATCTGTGTATCCATGTATGTATGTATGTATGTATGTATCTATCTATCTATCTATCTATCTATCTATCTATCCATCTATCATCCATCTATCTATCTATCTGTCTATCTATCTATCTATCTATCTATCTATCTATCTNTCTATCTATCTATCTATCTATCTATCTATCTATCTATCTATCTATCTATCCATCTATCATCCATCTATCTATCTGTCTATCTATCTATCTATCTATCTATCTATCTATCTATCTATCTATCTCTTGATCTGCCTATTACCCAGCACCATTATGGATCAGTGATTGTCAAACTTCCAGTCACATAAAGAGTAGATGTGAAAAGGAACTTTAGAAAGAAAGTAATTATTATATGGGACTAGTCTCAGCTGTGCAACCTCCACTTAGAATATTCTCACTCTTTCTGTCTTAAGCTGAGTACAGTCTATCTTTCTTGATTGTTTCCAGTGACAATAGAACAGATGAGTGTTGTGAAAACATCCAATGGTGGATGTAGCCAGGACTGACTTGTGGACCGCCAAACACCACCCCTTTACCCCCCATGCCCTACCTGCCCCTATCCCATTCTCCATCCCCATGCCTCACTCACCTCCACCCTCATGCATCCCCCCATGCTGCTTCCAATAACTATCTGACACAGAAGCACAATCACATGATGAACATCTGGACAGGTAGGATGAATTGATAAAATGGTGGTGCAGCTGTGCAAAGGATTCTCTTGCAAGGGGAGGGGAGTGTGTAGCAGGTCTTAAAAGGGTGGCCTGCCTTTTATTCCCCAAAAAATGGCACAAGTCAAGCCCTAGCTGTAGGGGTTCCTATTGGCTGAGAAGTGCAGTTGCAGATGAGCCAGAGGGCCCCCACTGTGTCTTCCTTCATCAGATATGACACTGATCAGCTTGGCTGTTTTGTGATCCACCACAGCGGGTCATTAAAAGATACAAAGGGACCTCTTTACATTTCCCAGATTTTCACTTGAGATCAATGATCACAATCATTTGTCCTAAGGAACAATCATCCACATCACGTATGAAGCTTTAGAAGCGTTGTCAGTTTGGGTAACTGACATGTTTGTGGTTTGCTAATATAATTTAGAAGATCTGCACGGCAAGTAGAAGATCAACATGATTTATGACACTAGACAATAAGCAGGCAATGCAAATTTCTTTCTCAACCTGTGTCAGTCATAATAGCTGAGATGCATTAAAGAATTATAGGACGTTTGGATATTTTGGAGAAACAGCCAGATTAATGACAATATCTCTAGAGAATCCTTGATTCATCTTTCAGAAAATGTTATCATTTCATGCAGCAAAGAACAAAAGTAGGTAACATTCTGCAGTAAAGTTATTTAAACCCCCTTGCCATATACACTTTCTTTAACACAAAACTGAAGGTTTGCTTTAAATTGGATCAGACAAACTAGAAAATATGAATAATGGAGAAAACTGTACAGAACAAGAGTCAGCCGGAAAGATAAATTGAATGATTATAGCATGAAGTAGATAAAAAACCTGCATTTTTCAACTATATGAGAAATAAATGCTGGTTGGGGACATTGGACTCCTGAAGACATGAATTTATTTTGGAGGCCGATGAAAAGTCAAATTGAGAAACATCTTCCAGTTTAGATATTACAGAAAAATGATATTAGACCAAGTTTTAGAAAAAGGCAATGGCACCAAAAAGTTCCTAATGTTGTTTATATAAAATAGTAATTGGCTAATGGGAATTTCCTCTTCCTGTTTGCTTTGGACACTATATCTGTATTTCATCAGTGTATTCAGCAGTCTATATAGAGTTCAATAATTCCTGGGATTAGTTTTGGCTAGACCAAATATTTAAATGTATTTCCTGTGTCAATAAATGTCATTAAAAAGTTTATGAAGGAAATAAAGTTGCATTATTAACAATCCAGATGATTTAACACAACTGTTATTGATACCATTAAACAAGGTTTATGGTTCGCAGATGACAAGAGGAATAATAACAGAAACTTGGTCAATGGAAATAGCTTGGTTTGGTGCAGATACATTGGGCCTGATTTATAAAAGCTCTCCAAGGCTGCAGAGGATACACTTTCATCAGTAAAGCTGGGTGACCCAACAAAGACTTATTTGATAATTGGAGAGGGAGAAAAGAGAGAATAAACATTTTTTGTTTTTTTGACACATTGAAATGTAATGCTTATATGGTGTACTAAAAGACCCTTCTTTCTAGATAGACCCGATTTAGGTTTATCAGATTTTTCCCCTATAGTACCCAGATAACAAACAATTGTCTCATAGGTTTAGGAGCAAGCAATCCAAATCTATGAGAGAATATTGGTCTATACAAGGAGTCTAAATTTTCACAATAAATTGTCATAACCCCCCCAACTCATTAGCTATCTTCTTTTTCTTGAGTAACTGCAGGGTTAGTAGCTTTGGTGAAAAACTTCTTTGCTGTAGTAATTAGAAAAGTTAGAAGTCAAAATTGAGTGTTAATGCATTGGATGTGTTTTATGTTCAAGTGAGCTTCGATACGCATGAACATGTACAGCTCAGTATGAGATTCTGGGATATTCTGGGTATCCCAGCATCCCCTGGTAAATTAAATTTACTCCTGTGAGCATGCAAGGGAGTAACACCAATTTTGACAATCAATGGCTGAAGATTACAAAACCCAGAAGAAGAAGAGAAGAAGATGTCAGTGCCCTCAATAGAAGAGGGACAAGTGGGTGTATTTAAAATATTGTGATCAGACAGGTAAGTAAGAACCATTGTCTGTCCTTTTTGCAATAAAGAACCCATTTTTTCTAATGTTTGGCTATAGTTCCACTTTATTACTGTAGTGAGCCTTGGTTTGCCAAATCTAAGTCCAGGCCTCATGTCCCAGTTTGATACCAAGATCCTCCACCCACTGGAGAACATATGGGGGGAACAAGACCTAATAGAAATCCCACCAATATTGGACAGAAGTTTTACCAACAGTACTTTTCTCAATACCGGAACAATGGACCAGACTTTGGCAACTTCAAGGTTAAATAATGCCTGTCATGCCTCATGACGAATGGCTATCGATAAAGTTCCCCTGATAAGGAACGGCATGCATTGTGCTTATACGTATAGATTTATGTCAACTGCCTGTAATAAATGTCTGCAATCTGCCTATTTATTTTACACCGGGGTGACGTTAAAAGCCTGACAAGCTTCAAACTGAAATTCTGCTAAATGATAGTGAAAGGGGTATGAGGGATGCTGTATGTCCTCCAGGTAAATTGGAGGCATTAATCTATCCTATATATAAAGTATATTACATTACCATAAAACATAGGACATCTCCCACGCAATACATGACTTCTACATGCTTGCAGAGTTTACTATCAATCAATGAAAAGATTTTTGACAAGTAAATGAATGCATTGGGTGGAATGGGGAACTGACGCATGAAGCCCAAGCCAGAACTTAAAGAGAACTCGTGAAGTTAGCTTTGTGACAACTCTATTACTAATATGCTATCCCGATTCCTGGATTAACTATCTATCAGCAGTGTTTCTCAACCAGGGTCCCGTGGAATTCTAGGGTTCCTCCAGAGGTTTCTAGGGGTTCCATGACAATGAGAAATTTGTACCTCTCAGGTTAGTTTAACTGATACCAATGATTTTTTTGAGTGTGGGTGACATTCCCACTGGCCAGCCATATAAGAAGCATTCTTCCGTTTTACCACCATGCCAATTTTATGTGAGCTGTGGATATAGTAATCATAGCAAGGATTCCCTGAATACCTGAAAACTATTTCAAGGGTTCCCCCATGTAGAAAAGTTAAAGAAACACCAATCTATAGAGTCATTGACCCCTAGCAGGATGCATGACAGTATTGGAGTCTTCACCTTCAAATACAAGTTACAATGGAAGCTTCAATTCTTCAAAATCACATTACAGTTGAATTAGAGGCAAATATAAAATTAAAAAATAATTCAGCATTTTACTTAATACATAATTTTCCAATGTAACAGGATAAGATAGTATGTATGACTTGGTATCACCCTTTTTCAGTCTACTGTGCAACAGAACATAGAGAGTGAGAGAAGGAGCAGCACTAGTAGCCAATCAGTCTGCTATAGTTCATGAATGTGAGAACAGAGTGGTCTGCTGGGTTGTTGTCACTTCTTTTACTGCCCAGTTACAGGGTTGCGGTGGAGGGAAGCAAAAGTTAAATTTCAGCAGTGAAAGGTCAGATTGCCAGCCAGTTAGTTGTGAAGCAAAACTGTACAAATTTTAGAACTGGATGTAATAAAGATATAAATCCTTTAGCAGGTAGAACAGCCCCCATTATTCTGTGGAATTAGCTGTTTGCCAGGCAACCTTTTAGCAATTTAGGAAATGTTAAGTTGCAGTTTTGGGGACCTCCATATGCCAATATGATGTTGTCATACTTTTGCAAGCGGAGGAAGCATTTCTTCTTGCAAGCCTTGCAAAATGGTGCAAATTGTAGGTCACAACAGGAGCTTATCTGTATCAGACTTGGGACTTGGGACATAATCTCCTGAGCGGTAACCCCGAGTGTGGGGTAACTAAAAAAAATAATGAATAAAGACTTGGACACACCGGTATTCTCCAGTGTCCTGCTTGTCCAATCCTATCCTCTGGTCGTGTCCTCTTACTCCTATCTTACCTCTGGCGATTGCGCTGGCTTTCCTCGAATGTTCCCGATGACATTGGTGCGTGCGGACGTGGCGAGGGGGCATGGCGGGAATTTAATTAAGTTGAATTGGATTCAATACAAAATAACTGTATTGAATCCAATACAAAGTAATCATTATATTATATATATATATATCTATTCCAGGTTTGCTGGATCACCCAGCTTCAGTGATGAAAGTGTATCTTCTCTAGTCTTGGAGAGCTATAAAAAATCAACTCCAATGTGTCCAAAATATATATATGTATAATGAATTTAATTATAAATTTATACAATAGCAGTTAAAGTGCTAAAAAGAAATAGTAAATTATGTCTGGAAGTAATTGTAACTTGCTTGTAATAAACCGACACCACATAAGCCACACAATATTGGCAGTAAGTGGAAGGATAGCTGCTGGGTGAAAAGCTATTTACTTTATGAAGTGGGATTTTATATTGATTCTACGGGAGTGACTCATAAGAATTATATCTCTGAATAGATTTACAAGGTGATACCGGGGACACATCTTTCAGTGCAATCACCGCCATGGATTACGGCTATACTGAAGGCCGCTCGGTGATTGTCATTTACAGGCAAAACCTAATTTTCAGTGCAATAATAAAAAGCTAGTGATTTCTTTGTCTGATGAGAAGTATGAAATATCCATTGCCGACCTTCTGGATGAAGACGCAGCCTTGACACTGCTCACTTTACATTACAAAACTCTTAGAGTTAGTTATTTTCTAATGAGCTGTTCTATACTTATACTACCGTACTATTTCAGTCAATCAGTGGCGGGCGTAGCCAACAGGGGGCCCCTGTGCAAGAATGACTTTGAGCCCCTCAAACTGACTTGGAGCTCCTGTTGGATGAATAGGGTCCAGGGTACTTGTGCAGCTGTAACCTTTGCATATCCCTATGTCCGCCCCTGCTCCCAAAAGTAGAGTAGAGCTGAGCCAATCCAGCTGCTGGCTGATGATACCTGTTATGGCCCGATGGCTGGATTGGCTGAGCCCTACTATAAATATATAATGTTCGAGATAAAGTTACAGGAATCTCTGTACCCATGTCAAGGTATACACAAACTAAACACAAAGGCCTGATTTATTAAATCGCTCCACCACTGGAGAAGATAGACTATCAGGTGTGATCCAGCAAACCTGGAATGGATCTGGTTCATTTGCCAACTAATAAATGGTTTTTAAGAAATCCTTTCCAGATTTGCTGGATCACCCAGGTTCTCCCATGATAGTCTACCTTCTGCAGTTTTGAAGAGATTTAATAAATCAGGCTCAAGGAATCTATTTATGAAGCAGTGAATCAGACTTTCACCAAACATTCTTATGCATGTTGAACCCTTTCTATTGGAATCCACTGGCCCAGATTTGTTAAAGCTCTCCGAGACTGGAGAAGGTAGATAATCATAGGAGAACCAGGGTGATCCAGGAAATCTGGAATGGATCTGACCCTGGACTGAAAGCATTTATCAACTAATAGCTAATGATTTATCATTGGAATCCAAATTAAATCTATTTTTTATATTTGCAGGATCACCCAGGTTCTCCCTCAATAGTCTATCTTTTCTAGTCTTGGAGATCTTTAACAAATCAGACCTATTGACTTGTAAGACCGGAAAATGTTTAGTGAATATCAGATTCACTGCTTTACAACAAACCCTAAACTTACTACATAGCAGAAATTATTATTATATTTTTATTAATAATATTAATAAACAAGATTTATATAGCGCCAATATATTACATAGCACTGTACATTAAATAGGGGTTGCAAATGACAGACAGATACAAATAATGACACAGGAGGAGGGGAGGACCCTGCCCTGAAGAGCTTACAATCTAGGAGATGGGGGAAGTATAACACAATAGGAGGGGGATATGGATTGGTGGGAAGTAGTGAGGGTTTAGGAGGCAGAAGAAGACGGGTAGGTGAATTTTCAAAAATGGGTTTTAAGGAGCTATTTTGAAAGAGCAGAAAGTGGGAACAAGCTGAATAGAATGTGGAAGACCATTCCAGAGAGTTGGGGCAGCTCTAGAAATGTCTTAGAGCCGTGCGTGTGATGAGGTTATTAGAGTGAGGAAGTCATTAGTAGGTCATTGGAGAGAGCGCCTAGGGGAAGGTAAGTGGAAAAAGAGCTGTGATGGGAATTTCCTTTTTACTTATTTTTACAAACATTTTGGCCTTTACTCCTTTTTCTTCACTAACTAACTAACTAACTTCACTAACTTTTTCCATTTCTTTTTCATCCAACTTTATTTTAAAGAATTTTATTGTTGCTCATTTTTTTTTCTTGCCTTCCATAAAACTTGACATGTTGTCAGAATTTTATTGCTTGAAAAAAAATAAACTGCCATCAATGTTCCTGCTGTTTTGACAACGAGTTGTAAAATAAAGGGTAAAATTTGCATTAGAACAGCATCCTGATGGACGGCGTGGGATTACGGGAGGATACTTGGTGATTAGGGCGCCGCTCGTTACTCTTGGAGATTGTCTAATCTTTAGTTCGGCACTCCACTCGACAGATCCTCCATAACCGCTAATACAGAGTGAGACGTGACAGCTCCATTCTAAAGGGAAAGCAATTACATGTGTTTGTTTTATGTTTTTTTAATTTTTATTTTGTGTGCTTGACTGCAAAAAAATATGAAAGCTATTTTCCTGAAAAGCCTAATAAGTTTTTTCGGCAAAACATTTAACGTCTTGTGCTGTTGGCAATTTTTGTGCATCAACATTACCGTCTAATCATTTGTCAAAGATAAATTGTGTTAGATACGAAGAAATTTGTTTGGATCAGCAAAAACATAGACCTTGTAGATGAGAACAATTGGAAGTTTACTCTATATCCAGTTAAAAAGTTTTTAGGAGTTTATTTATAAAGAACAGCAAGAGCATTGGCAAGCGATATCTGGGCAGAAATTAAAGTTGGGTTTATCTTCTCTTTATGTAATTTAATGGATCTTATATATATCCCCAGGATTAATGTGCTGTCATCTTGTGTTTTAGAAGAAGAATGTATCTGTCAACCCAAAACATTTTGGCATTTGTAATTCAACCAACACCGATGCATGTGTTTGCCTCCTAGAGGCCAGAGAAGGTTTTACATTTCATCAATTAGCCTATTGATTCAGCAGTTGTCATTTGAAAATCTCTATAAATTGTATCTTTACGCAAAAATCTTTCAAATGTGATTTCTAGACCTAAAAAAAATATGAGGGCTGCACGTAACCATTATACATTCCCTTTCAATACAGATAATGAGGTTGAAGTGAAGGGAACCGATTGTTTTAAATTTATTCCAGGGATCTTTTCTCATCACTTATTACAATGGATTGGCTGGAAATGCTTTCTTTAAATAAATAGTAGATGAAAAACTTAAATTTTATTTTCTCCTGTTTGTCTCGGTGGGTGGTTGGGGCTCCTGTATTGTATTTAGAATCACCAGACCAATCTTGTTTGAAATACAGTATATTGGTCATCCATCATTTTGAAAAAGAAAAGCTCCAAACATTTTGTCAAAGAAAAGCTCCAAACAAAATACTTAAACATTTCATAAGCCATTCAATGATACAAAAAAAGAACCAATTTTGGCTGTAATATTTATCTTCGCTCCAGGGATTTCACTGCAGTACTTTTTTCCAACACTAGGTGTACTCTGTCTGATGGGCAACACACTTCCTCTGAGCCCCCATAGCACCCCAGTCTGTGATTAGATAATAAAAGAGAAAAAGCACAATGATGTTCTCATCTCTTTACTTCTTCCTCTGCCCAGAAATCTTGCCAGCTTATACCTTCTATGTTCTTTGCCTATGTTGCACATTGTTCTCAGGTGTATCTGTTACCCATTCAGGTACCAACTGCCATATAGATTTCTCTCCTATTTTGGAGAGATTGTGATCTGTTGCATGACATGAAAGGAAGTGAATTAAAATCTCCCCAATCAAAGACAGCAAAAACAAAAAAGAGTTCTTAGTATTACTTAGGGGCTTGCAAAACAGAATTTGAGGCCGTTGGAGTAAGTTTTTGTAACCACTAGATGTCCTCAGTCTTCCAGGTTCAATGACACCCAACATCATTTAGTCCACAAGGCTGAGGACATATGGTGAGTGCAGGGCATCATAGACCCATCAACACCGGACCACTGCAGGAGCAGGAGGCAGAGAAAGAAGATATGTAAAGTCTGTGTAGGCCTGAAGACATGGAAAATGTAAAAACAAAAAAAATAAATGCTGGTGGTAGAAGAGTGAACACTATAGGCAGGGGAAGTGTTTATATAAAGGGTTCTAATCAAATACTATAAATGGTCTGTTTCTGTTTCAAATAATATATTTTCAGATTGGAAGACTGATTTTCCACCACTTGGAAACAATGGAATAAAAAACAAACCAAAATAGATGTTGATTGCCTACATAAACCATTGCTTAATTACATTTAATTAACATTGACAAACATCTGTTACTTCCCTCCAGGCTGTAAAAACCAAAACATTTTTCTTTGCTATTGCTTTCGTCGAATCTCCTCCGAACTGATGCATCTTATTGGATGACTTTCAGATTGAATGAAATTAGCCATGTTTAAGGTCTCCAGTTTATGAGGCTTGATGTCAGGGATGTCTCTTGTAATTGGAGGATGTTTGTGACAGAGATGGGTGACTTTCCACATTGATCTAAAAGGCTGCAAAAGGCAATGAAACATGGATGGATGATGGGAAGAAATACAGATGGGAGAGCTATAAGCAAAAAAAAAAAATTAAACTGGTATTGTATTCTCTGATGTTGTTGTCTGTATTTGTTGCAGCAGAATAATAAGCCCATCTGGAATGTAGAGATACAAAGTATTATTGTTTTAATATTTTGTAATCATGTGTTCTTTTATCAGTTGTAGTAGCAGGAGTTTTCATGACCTTACAGGTAGTCCCCGAGTTAAGGACATCCGACATATAGACGCCTCTTACATATGAACAGTGCTTCCCTGCTCGCTCCTGTGCAGAATGGAGGCTTGAAGGGGGGAGGGGCAGTTTGCATGATTTGCAGAAGTCTTTTGCTAGACAAAGCTGAGGTTGTGGGTGATCTTAAGGACTGAGCTCTTTCTGGAGCCTCTTGTAACTCTTTATTGACCAAGACAAACTCTGCAGTTGTTTTTTTTTGCATATCAAAGCACAGTTTGCTCCAGAAGTTAATGAATGTCTAGGCTCCTTAAAGTTTTTTTTTTTTTTTGCTATGTTTGTGTTTAGCTCACAGTGATGATTTTATATTGACACCACGCTGCCTAATAATATGTTAAGACAAACATCTGTCCTAATTGCATTTAATGACATAATGTACCTGTTCCGACTTACATACAAATTCAACTTAAGAACAAACCTACAGTCCCTATCTTGTATGTAACCCAGGGACTACCTGTATTAATATAATTTCCTCCTTTGTTGTTTCCTTTCATTCCTTTCACTCCTAGCAGTGACGTAAAAATATCAGCCAGGAAGCAGAGAGTGGAGCCTGCACAAACTTGCTACACCGTGCTTCAGTCCATGCTACATGTCCAGCTCCAAGCCAGAAAAGATCAACATTAGCCTCATGTAAACTCATAACCTGGAGTAATAATGTTAGATCCATTCCCTCCCTCGGACTTAGTGGTCCCATGTTGGTCTCTTGCCCAAACCCCACCCTGTGTTAGCCCTATGCTCATTTGTACCTTGAGGGCCAAAGTTAGTTCCACATCCAGCCTGCAACTTGTAGGACCAATGTTAGCCCTATGTTCATCTGCAACCTGGAGGATCAATGTTGATTCCACGTCCAGCCTTCAACCTGGAGGGCCAATGTTCACCCCTTTCTTAGCTCTAATCTGAAGGACCTGTATTAACTTTAATACCAGCCAAAACCTTAAAAGGTAATGTTGGACTCATGATAAACCCAAAACTGGAGCACTGAAGTTAGATCCATGTCTGACAACCAAACTGGAGGATCAGTGTTTTCCACATGCCCAAACCCCAACCTGAAGGACCAATTTAGCCCTATGCTGATCTGCAACCTGGAGTAAGAATGTTAATTCAATGCCCCGCCTGCAGCCTGGAGAGTCGCTGTTGACCCCTAGTTCAGCTCTATCCTTAAGGACAAATATTAACCTCATTCCCAGCCACAAACTTAAGGGCTAATGTTGGGCCCATGCTCAAACCAAACCCAGAGTACTGAACTTAGACCCATGGCTGACAATCAACCTTGAGTATTGTTCTCCACATGCTCAAACCGCAGTGTGATTATCAATTTTAATTCCATATCCATCCATCCTGCAACCAGAAAGGCCAATGTTCACCTTTTTTTTCTAACCTTTAGGACAAATATTAACCTTATTCCAGGCCACAACCCTAAGAGCTAATGTTGGATCCATGCTCAACTCAAACCTAGAGCACTGAAGTTAGATCTATGTTTGACAACCAACCTGGAGGACCAATGTTAGCCCTAAGCCTATCTGCAACCCGTATGGCCAATTAGAAGTTCACGTTTAGCCCCAACCTGACGGACTAGCATCCACAATGTGAAAGACTAAAGTTAATTCCACGTCCAGCCTAAAACCTGGAGGACCAATGCTCACCCCTTTCTCAGCTCTCTCCATAAGGACCAGTATTTTCCTGATTCCCACACACAACTTTAAGGACTACTGTTGGACCCATGCTTAACCAAAATCAGAAGAACTAAAGTTAGACCCATGCCCAGGGGTGTAGTGGGGGCGGGCATGGGTGGGAACGCCGTGCCCTCACTTTTTTCGGGTATGAGCACGCATGCCCACTCTTTTTTTACAAATAATTCTTTGGTGGTCCACGGCTCTGGCCAGTCCACCCCCCTGCAGGGTCAGGAGGACCCTGCTGAGGGGAGGTGAACCGGCCAGAGCCGCGGACCATGTCTCCAGTATGGAATTGCGGGCTCAGGGCGATCTGAGCCTGTGATTAAAGAGAGGGCAGGTTGTGTTCAGAGAGATAACCCGCCCACTCTTCCATCACAGGTTCAGACCTGCGATGGGAGAGTGGGTGGGTTCTGGTATCATGACGTTACTCGGGGGGAAGTTTCTTCCCCTTTGAGTGACACATAGGCAGGAGTGTAGTGGGGAGGGCACGTCATGGATAGTACTGTGCCTGACAAACATTCTGAAGGACCAGTACAGTATCCACATGCCCAAATCCCATCCTGGAGGACCAGTGTAATCCCTATGCCTTACTAGCCCAGAAGGCCAATTAGAAGTTCACCCCCAGCCCCAGACCCCTCAGTCTATAAGACCAAAATTAGCCCCATGTCCTAGATCAAGCCATCAGGACCAAAGTCCAGACTTGCAGGACCCAGATACCCTTTATGGTCTGGAACTTGGATAGAGATATTTTTAACATAGTTGTCTCCATGGACAACTATTCTAATCCTAAAACACCAATGCCACCAGGAAGTCCTAAATATATAACGCACAAATATGCAACTTCGCAATAGCAATTGTGATTTAAAAGCCTAATATGCTGAAAACAGAGAGAGAACGATATGTAAATGGGGTCTATAGCTCTACCTGTTGCCTCCAAAAGTCAATACAAAATGTTATTACAACAACATGTAATGTTTCACATTCACCTAACAATAAATACAAATATTTTTCAGCTGAATTTCTGATCATAATAAAGAAACCAATGTAACCCATAACTATTATCCATTCCCTTCATACCAGAAGATGAGATTAAAGTGAGAGGCTTGGATTGTTCTCTATGTATTCTAGGGAAGTGTTCTTATCACATATTACACTGCCTTAGCTGGAAATGCTCACTGTAATAAAATGTAAATTAAAAGACTGGATTTGATTTTTTCCATCTTGTCTCAGTAGGTGATCAGTCGCCTGTAATGTATTTGGAACCACCAGCCCATCATACCAGTTTCGTTTGTAATATTTTGGTCATCCATCATTTTGAAGGGAAGTGACAGTTTCTAATATTCTTTAATTATTGTGAATGTCTATTTTTATAGCTGGCTGTTCCCGGGAACAGTTATCCAAGCAGAACTCCAGACAAAAATAACAAGATAAAAATTAATAGACCATTTGGAGATAAAATTACAGAAGCAGCCTTTTCTTCTGTTTATTAATCCCCAGTCCAGAGATTTTACTGCAGTACTTTTGTCCAACACTAGATGTCCTCTGTCTGATGGTCAGTATCATTTAACCCACTCCTTCTGAGCCCACGGTATTCCTCAGCCTGCGATTGAGCAATATATTAGAAGCAGGACAGCAATCATCCCTGGTAGGTTGATAACTTCCTATGTTCTATGCTTGTGCTGCACTCCAGTTAGCATTGCTCCCAGCTAACTCTACTGGATACAAAACACCTGTTTCATAGTATGTAAAGGGGGTGTTCTGTAGTCCTACATGCTTTTTTCTGATCTTCTACAGATACAATACATTACCTGTTGTCACCCTAATACAAAACCACAAAAACAAAAGTGAAGTGCATGAGAAGTGTTACAGAGGGTTAAGCCTTTGTGTCAGTCCGGGCCAATCTATAATCCCTGTGTGACTGCTGATGGAGGGTCAGGATAAGATCATGGAGGGTTGCTAGGAAGTTTCAGATAATCTTCCACTTTGCTAGTTACCTCCAATGGAGTGAAGAATTATTTGTGCCTGGATCACACTGGGAAAAGACAAGGATTATTAAAAACAAAGCCCAGCAATTAACTGAGCGCCTGTGCTTGTCTGAAGTCTTAAATATAAGCTTAATGAAATTAAAACCACATTCATGCAATTAAGGAAAAGCAAAGCCAGGTCACTTTACAGCTTAACTCCAGGCAGAAATATATATAAAAAATAACCATTTATTGAATCATGGCACAATTTCTACTGACTTCCCAACATTGCCCAATCCAAACCTTTACCCCCTTTTCCAAAAATGACATTTTTTGTGAATTTTTTTTTCACTTCTGACACCACTTGCAAATTTTTGATAAAAATAAGAATGATGTAGGCTGCGCATGTGTGGTCTGTGGTGTCGGTTGCACATGTCCTGTATTGGAGCAGTAAGTGCACATGTCCGGTGTTTGATCAACGCGTACAAATGTCAGGTTTTGGAGCGACGAGTGCACATGTCCGGTATTGGGGCAGCAAGTGCACATGACCGGTATTGGAGCAACGAGTCCATATTGGACCAGTGAGTGTACATGTGCCGGATGTGTGCATTCGCAGTTAGTGGCATGAGGTTGCACATCTTTGGGATGCATCCAAATCAAGCACATTCACTGCTCAAAGCAATGCACAGACAGCAATGACACACTAACCAATCCAATAGGGAATGAGTTGAACATGCACATCCAGCAAACCAGGTATATCCAGAGGAAGAACGCTGCTGCCAGTAATCAATATGGTGGAATGAAAGTTATGAAGAATGAAATTATCAATAAAAGGACGAGATTGTTTTTCATCCTTCATTACCTGTTGCACCTCCAAGGTACTTGTCACCGGAATATTTACCCCCATTGGTAGAATTACCCTTACCTGTTGCTCCCATGATGACTTTGCAATGTAGATTTCTACTTGCTTTCTGGCTTGATGACAATGCCAGGACAAATAGAGGGGGCAATGGGCACAGAGGGCACAATGAGTGCAATAAAAAGTTGTCAAAAGGTCCAACTCTTCTCTACTTTTAGTGGAGATCTGCAGGCAGGTGTACTAGGGTGCCCTATGGTCCTAGACCCATGAGCCCCAAGTCAGTTCTGCCTAGGGGCCCACTGTTGGCTAATCTGGCACTGTCTGTAGGTGCCGTTCTGGACCATTGCAGAGAATATTATTGTTATTGCTATTCATTCTAATATTCTTTATTTGCAAAGTGTATGTAACCTCTAACGATTTAATTGTTGTATTTGCTCCCTTATCGTCCAATTAAATGTACCACTGACAACATTTTGCTATATCTGTTCTACAGGTGCGTTGACTGCATCCAACGTTCTCTGCCTGTGCTGCATTCTTATCAGATAGCATTTCCAAGTATTACAGAACACCTGCCCATGTTATGCAGAGGGGAAGTTCTGTAATCCTAATACACTTGTTGTAATAGGATGACAACGCTGATCCTTTACAGATACAATAAATAGGAGTTGTCACCGTAGGACAGGATGTGTGTGAGTGGTAGGGTCATCCAAAAATATCAAATAAAGGAAACCAATTTAGCCATAATATCCAAGGGCTGGTAAGCTGCTATTGATGACATGCTTTACTACATATATACAATTTAATGTATTTTCTGTCTTCTGTTCATTTTTAGTCTCTATAAATCTCTGCATTATCAGCATGTGCTGTTCTCACCGGCAAACATAAAGATTCCAAGTATCTGATGTCTCCATCACATGATATCTCCATTGGGACCTTTGACAGATGCAGGATACTGAGCAAGCAAATAGTTTCCTGGCAATTGATTTTATTTCTCCATCACCAGGATACTAGAAGCACAAGGACTTCCTTATCGAGAGAATGTTATATATGTATGTACACTTCTATATTTATACATCACAGATATTTATAGACCAGAATGTTTATATAACCCCAGACAGGTATTAATATCAAATATTAACTTAAAGCATATATAAAGCCTAAAAAATAAAGTAATATATTGCAGTTTACCAATCCTTATATGTGATGGCTGCATTATTTTGCTTTTTTCATTTTCACATGGATATTCTGCTTGATACACACTTTCTTTGTTAGGGTGACAATGCCGATTAACCTTTCTGTATCAGGACAACAGATACAGGACTCTTTGAGGTGTACAGTATTTATAAATTATTCTGCTGCCAATCTCCTTTAAATTTACCATAATAAATAATAGCATTTCCTATTGTGAGTCATTGTTTTATTAGGAACTGAAACCAGGAGTGTAGAGAGATTGGACAACTTCTTAGCGAATTTCAGATCAATTGTCAGGGAAATTTATCAATAGAGCTCTTTGCTCCCATGGTGGTGTAAGGACAGGTGGGTGAAAATTAAAAATAGTGCTCAAGCAGATAAGTTTATTTTATTGCAAAAGGAACATCGCCTACCCCTTCTTAAATAGAAGGAGCTGCCTCTTGCAATTTTTAAAAACATTTTCAATAATTTAGTTCTGCTTTAACTTGATTGATTTTAACTTCATTAGTCTGTAAACCACTAGAGGGCGTCATTTCCACCTGTTGTATGATCCTATAGAAATGATCAAGCAGCTTTAAAGCAGCTAGGATCATCCTCATCTAAAAACCCTGAGCCAGGTGAACAAGTATAAACTAACTTTGAACCTTTACTTTCATAAGGTGAAAGTCCTCAACAGTGAAGGGTTAAAGCATTTTTAAAAGGATCCTCACCTTAAACGATGATTTCCCTTATAATTTGTCAGCTTTAAGTTCTCTTTGCATGGGGCCCCATAACCGGATTCCCAATAATAGAGTTAAAACAAACTTCTGATTTTTGAGTTTGGGCTGATCACATAGCAAAGTGAACTCGTTTAGTGAATGGGTTGAAACATCTGTGCAAGCAAAAATAATTTTTTTTTACATTTCTTTGCAAATAATTTGGCATTTGTGCAAAGCAAATGCCTACTACATTCACCTAAGGCATTTTTTATCAATTATTCCCTAGTCGATTCGCTTTAGATTCGTTCATAATTTTCGCTTACACAGATAGCATTTCGTATTGTGACAGCTGTGCACTTTTCAGATAGGCCACTAAATAGGAGAACGAGTCATGATTTTTAATAGGAACTGAAAAGATACCCCTAGTGTCAGCGAATTTCAGGGGGAATATGTGAATTATCTATTGGAGGATAAAAATTCCCTTTGCTAGACAAAAAGCCAACACTTCTTTAGTAAATCAATTCCAGTGTGTGTAGCCTTTGACAGTCAGATTTGAATTAACCTATAGTCAGATGCCCTAGATAAAAAAATAAATGGGCAAATATAAATATTATATAACCCTGTACATGTAGTCTCTGAGTTATGGACATCCGACATAAGGACGCCTCCTAGAAGGATTCCCTGCTCGCTGGTGTGCAGGACGGATGCTTGAAGGGGGAGGGAGGCTGTTTGCATGGCTTGCATGACTGCTAAAGACAGCTGAGGTTGTGAGTGATCTTAAGAGCTGGCTGATCTGTAACCTCTTGTAACTCTTTAATGACCAAGACAAACTCTGCAGTTGTTTCTTTTTGCATTTCAAAGCACAGAATTTAATGAATGTGCATTGTTTGTGATTAGCTCACTGTGAGGGTTTTATACAGTAACTGACACCATGCTGCCTAATAATATGTTGAAACAAACATCTGACCTAATTGCATTTATTAAAATAATGTACCCGGATGCTGTTCTGTTCCACCTTTGTTCACAATGACTTTGCACATAAGGCTACCTTTCATGTTTATTCAAACTTACTGTGTGTGTGTTAATTTTGCTGTAACATGTTTTATTTTGTTTGTATAAATGTTCAAAAAGTTTCAATAAAAATAAAATGATTTAAAAAAAATAAAATAATGTACCTGTTCCGACTTACATACAAATTCAACTTAAGAACAAACATACGGTTCTTATCTTATATGTAACCCTAAGACTACCTGTATAGTTATAATATGCTGAAAACTGTAAGTATATTTAAAGGGAATAAATAAATTACATAGAGAGAAATTCTAGAATAAAATGTATGCTTTAATTTACAACAAAACTAGTTACAATTTTTACTATTACAATTAAATAATTTTGGATGACCATATTGCCCAAAGAAAGCCTAGTTTGAACCCCCAAAAAACATTGTATATGCAAGCAGGCTCATAATAAAAAATGTAAAAAATGATTCTGGTCCAAAAGGTATGATGTTATGGAGCTGAACTGGTTAAGAATCTGAATTACCTGCCATGTGATATAGCAGAGAATTGCAGGGAATCCTGAAAGTCTGTAATAGTTCACTTCATATGATTGTCATTAGTGAGATTACTTCTTGTGGACCTCGCTCTCGTTATTCTACTTCTTTCTGCTTCAGTACTTTTGGCTTTTGATAAAACCTTTCTACAAAATGTAGCCAATCATTTCTGTAATCTCTGGCTCCTCTAGAGATCTCAGAGTATATAACAATGCCCATTTAACTGAAAGTCACTTAGTTATATTATTCTGAGATACTTCTTAAAGTTAACCTGCAGCAAGTTTTTGTGGTTCTATCATTTTTATTGAAAAAGTTTTCAGGTTTTATAAAGATTGCCATGGTGGATGGCCAGAAAATGTGGATCCTTTAAGTATGGTGATGGGGGGGCATCGCCATAACAGAATAATGAAGGATTTAGGGTTCAGTAAATCAGTGGTCTAACGGTAGGTAGGAAATTGTTAACTTTTGGGTCAAAGAGACTTCATGGATTCTTGTGGATTGGATGACACTAAAGAACACATTGGGCATAATGTTTTAAAGTTCTTCAAGAGAGACCACCATAGAAGAACCTTAGCGAACCAGCAAACATGGAATAGATTAATTGAACTCATTTTCTATTTGATACATGTTTTCAATTCTAGAATACATCCATTCCAGGTTTGATGGATCATCAAGATTCAACCATGATACCCTACAAGTCTGAAAAGGACTTAAATATATAATAAACATTATGACTAATAATGAAGTCAAGTCTGAAAAATATTTAAATATATAATAAACATTATGACTAATAAAATATAAAAGCTAATAATTAATCAATAACTTCAAAGATTAGTCTCTATTTAAAATGTTTCACAAACAGTCTTTGCAAGATAGGAGAAAGCAGAGTAAAAGATACAATCAGAGATGTGTGGTTTCCCCAGAAAATGCTACAAAATGAGTTTGTGACACTGCCCATAGGCATAGAAGGAGCTTAGAGTCTTAAAGGCGGAGCCTTGTTAACTTTAGCCAGGCAAACATGTTAGGCAAAAATCAGGGTTTTCTTTACATTTCCTTGCAATGTGAACTTTCACCACCTTCACTAAGCTAAGCTAAATGCCCATTGCAAAGTGATAATTATTCACTGTTCTAAGTGAACAGCCTAGACTCCTTTGCCTATTAAGTTTTGACCCAGCCACTTACAGTCTACATTGAAAGCCTAAGTGATTAGGTGGCAGGAAAAAAGTGCAACCAAAAGAGCTTTCCCTTCCTTACCTCAACCTCCCGACCCACCACCACCATCATTCACTTTACTCTACACTCTAATGAACCACCAAGGAATATAACTAATTGTACTTCAGTGGTGCTCCTCATTACACCACTGTAGGTGATAATCCAATGCCATTGTTCAATGCTAAATACAGTCCTCACACACCACTTATTTTTAGAAAAGGTCCATATTAGATTGGGATAGCAATTATATGTTCATGGGTTCAGTGGTGAGGCACGTTGAGCTGATAGAGGGGAGGATAACAGACATTGGTAATAAAGATCTAGCTTCCTTTCCTTTACCACATCCACTCAACCCACCACCATTACTCTACCCTATACCCTAATGAGCTACCAAGCAATATGACTATTTGTACTAGGTGCCCCTCACCACACCATGGTAAGGTGATCAACTAATGAATGTCATTGTTATCAAAGGTTGAGCAGCCTAGAAACCAAATACACACCATTTTGTAGCATAATTTCACCCTAAACAAGAAGAATAGCCTAGAAGTGATAGCAAAGGATAATTCTTTATTATTTCTTGTTCAGCACTACCCACACATCTACCAGACCACCTCTTGTCCAGCACCACCCACACAACTACTGAACCACAATTTGTCCAGCACTACCCACACATTTACTTGACCACCTCCAGTCCAGCACTAAGCACACATCTACCGAACCTCCACTTGTCCAGCAAGACCCCCATATCTATCGGACCACCACTTGTCCAGCACTATTCACACATCTCCTGGACCACCACTTGTCCAGCACTACCCACACATCTACTGGACAACCACTTATCCAGCACTACCCACACATCTACTGGACAACCACTTATCCAGCACTACCCACACATTCACTGCACCACCACTTGTCCTGCACTCCCCCCACATCCACTGGTCCACCACTTGTCCAGAACCACTGACACATCACCGGACCACCCCTTGTTATGCACTACCCAAACATCTACTGGACCAACCCTTGTCCAGCACTACCCACACATCTACTGGACTACTCCTTGTCCAGCACTACTCACATATCTTCTGGACAATCTCTTGTCCAGCACTACCCCCCCCCTTGCTAGACCTCCACTTGTCCTGCACTACCCATTCATCTACTGGATTACCTCTTGTCTAGCACTACCCACACATTCACTGGACCACACCTTGTCCAGCACTACTCACATATCTTCTGGACAATCTCTAGGAATACTCCCCCCCCCCCCTTACTAGACCTCTACTTGTCCTGCACTACCCATTCATCTACTGGATTACCTCTTGTCTAGCACTACCCACACATCTACCGGACCACAATTTGTCCAGCACTATCCACACATCTACCAGACCACCACTTGTCCAGCACTACCCACACATCTACTGGGCCACCAGTGTCCATCACTACCCCAATATCTACCAGACCACCCCTTGTCCAGCACTACTCACACATCTTCTACCCACATATCTACCTAACCATCTCTTGTCCGGCACTACCCACACATCTACCGGACCACAATTTGTCCAGTACTACCCAGACATCTACTGAACCACCTGTTGTCCAGCATTACCCTCACATCTACCAGACCACCCCTTGTCCAGCACTACTCACACATCTTCTACCCACATATCTACCTAACCATCTCTTGTCCGGCACTACCCACACATCTACCGGACCACAATTTGTCCAGCACTATCCACACATCTACCAGACCACCACTTGTCCAGCACTACCCACACATCTACTGGACCACCTCTTGTCCAGCACTACCCACACATCTACTGGACCTCCACTTGTCCAGCACTATCCACACATCTACCGGACCACCCCTTTGTCCAGCGCTATCCACACATCTACTGGACCACCACTTGTCCAACACTACCCACAGATCTACCGGACCACCTCTTGTCCAGCACTATCCACACATCTACCGGACCTCCACTTGTCCAGCACTATCTACACATCTACTGGACCACCTCTTGTCTAGCACTACCCACACATCTACCGGATCACCTCTTTTCTAGCTTTACCCACACATCTACTGGACCACCTCCTGTCCAGAACTACCCACACATCTACTGGACCACCTCTTATCCAGTTCTACCCACACATCTACCGGATCACCTCTTGTCCAGCACTACCCACACATCTACCGGATCACCTTTTGTCCAGTACTACCCACACATCTACTGGACCACCTCTTGTTCAGTACTACCCACACATTTACCGGACTATCTCTTGTCCAGCAATACCCACAGATCTACTGGACCACCTCTTGTCCAGCACTACCCACCCATTTACAGAACCACCTCTTGTCCAGGACTATCCACACATCTACTGGACCACCACTTGTCCAGCACTACCCACATCTACTGTCCAGCAATAAAAATTTGATAGAAGTCCATACCACTTTCTACTCTTTCCAAAAGGAAAACAATGTTTGTCTTTAGATGTACTAAAATCAGGGAATATCATGTCCTCTGTAACAAAGTTAACCTACATAAGACCTGGACACAAAAAAAAAGCTAATAATGGTAACCAGTATCAGGCATCTTGCAGAGGATAAGTACGCGCAGATGAAGCAGGGAAAAAGGCTTTCTATCTAGGGGACAGATTTCACAATATAATATGTACTGTATATTCATGGGGACAGATTGCAATCTGGAAAAACAAGGTTTGAATATTTATTCTATCTGCGGTCCATCTGCAAAATCACTGAATCAAAGTTTATCTACAGTTCAGAGCTGTCTTATCATAATGTGGGTCCAAGGTCACCATGAATGGTGTAATCCATATGCACTACCAACTGCTTTATTGTAGCTGAAAAAATAGTACTAAGAAATAGATCTCTGCAAATTGTAATCTTCTGGTATTATATACGAGTGATACTAAACTATACTAGTTATGTGTAATAAAAACCTGTGAAGATATAAAGTAGCAAGCACCTGTGGTTTGTGGGTAAAGCCAATGCAGAGGGTTTGCCAATATGTTGGCAAAGCCAGTCTGTTATTATCCTTTATGTGCAGCTGTATGAGCATCCACTGCAGTGACCCAGGAGAATTAGTGAGCAGGGCCGGATATAAGCAAGATATGGTGGATGCAAGCAAAATGATCAAAGCGTGCTGCAAGGTTCTCATATAAAGCTTTAACATGTTGTTGTAAATTCAGAATTTGTTTTTAACTATTTAGCTTTAGTAAAAGTACACCTGGCGATCCTACCATAATGGGGCTTGTTCAGGCACTCCCTGTTATTGGATGGCAATTGCTTTGAATTGCTCTCCTATGTTGTATACCTGTTAGATGTGCTGAAGGTGGAGACTACAAGCAGCTGTGCAGACACAGTGTTATTGGTCAGGTTTGGAGTAGGTAAGCCACCAAGAGAATGGGGTTAAGGGTATCTTTCAGGCACTCAAGAGTTAAGCTTTAGGTATCAGAAAGAAGGGGGTAAAGGTTAGGCACCAAGAAGGTGAATCAAGGCCTTTTCAGACCCATGGTGTAAAACCTTTCCTTCTTGGACAGCTGAGGGAGCAAACTGCTCCTTTAGAGCTGGGAGAAGCTTTAAAATTTGGATGTGGCTGTGGCTGCAGTGGACATCTTCAAAGAACAACTATGCAGCCACAACCTCATGAATACAAGTACAAAAAGTGATTCCCGACCTTTCCTAATATTTTGGGGTCCGAAATAATCCTTAATCTTAAGCACCAGGCAGGAAGGGGTTAAAGTTAGGGTTCAAGATGGGTTTTTATTACTGAAACATACATTTCGACAGGGTAAGTCAGTTCATCATATAATGCAATATATGCAAATATACATATATATATATATATATATATATATATATATATATATTAGAAAAATTTATAACAAAAGAAATATAGTAGTCACTAGTGGATACGCATGCAACATAGCAATCACTAGACACCAGAAACCACGGCATATAAGGCAGGATCCGTCATTTACACCGCCCTTCAGGCTGTATTTGGCTGCATTTCTCACAGCAGCCCTTACTCTGAGCAAAGACTTCCAATTGGTGTACCTAACACTAACAACTTCTCTGGTAAGAAGTCACTGTTTTATCAGTACCTTATCCAAAAAGTTTTTACACCCTTTTACAAATTAATACTTTTATTATATTTATCAGAACATTGGGAGGCACGTTTCCGACCTCACCAAGGCAAACCCTATATAATGGATGAATAATATTGTTCAACCTTCTATGTGTTACCATCTACTTAATCTCAATCCAATACTTTAAGATCCTTATAACCCATCAGAGACGGTATGCACATAATATATTAATGTTTTCCTTGGATACACCAATCAATACATTGATTTAATTACTAATAACTACACATTTTTACTCCACCTCAAATACAGTAATACCTACAGCTGAATCTACAACAATCAATCCTTCTTTCTATGCGTACTATCACGTTATATTATTAAGATTGTGGCAAGTAGCAGTCTCACGTAAGTAAACCTCCCTATGCATGATTACATTGAGCAGTGATATGTGGTTACTTACCTTTAGCACTAGTATCACCACTAACAATATCTTCACTGATATTAGGAATTGATATTATGTATGTTTTTGCACATTTGTTATCCTGACATTAGTAAATACATGTTTATATATGTTAATGACACTATAGTTAAGTAGTTACATAGTAGGTTAGGTTGAAAAAAGACATAAGCCAATTAAGTTCAATCACTAGGAAAATAAACATATCCCAGATATAAAACTCTATAAGACATAGTTGGTCCAAAGGAAGGCAAAAAAAATCCCCTGGTACAATTTGCTCCAACAGGGGAAAAAAATTCCTTCTTGATTCCATGAGGCAATCGGATGTTTCCTGGATCAACAGTCTCTATTATCTTTACTTTAAAGACTTAATCCCCAGTTATATTCTGTGCTTCTAGAAATCATCCAGCTTTTTCTTAAAGCAATCTATAGTAGTTGCTAAAACTACTTCCTGAGGGAGCCGATTCCACATTTTCACAGACCTTACAGTAAAGAATCCCTTCCTTATCCGGAGCTTAAACTTCTTTTCCTCCAGACGCAAAGACTGCCCTCTTGTTCTTTGTAATGATCTCAAAGTGAATAATGGGGAAGAGAGTTCTCTATATGGACCATTTATATATTTATACAGGGTGATCATATCCCCCCTTATACGTCTCTTCTCAAGGGAGAATAGATTCAGATCAGCTAATCTCTCCTCATAGCTAAGCACCTCCATTTCTCCAATTCCACAATGTCCTTTTTGTGAACTGGTGCCCAAAACTGGACTGCATATTCCAGATGTGGTCTGACCAATGCTTTGTACAGGGGCAGGATTATGTCTCCATCTCTGCAGTCTATTCCTCTTTTAATACAAGAAAGTACTTTACTAGCTTTATATATTGCAGCTTGGCATTGCATGCTGTTATTATGTCTATGATCTACCAGAACCCCCAGATCCTTTTCCATTTCTGACTCCCCCAAATGTATTTCCCCTAGACAGTATGAAGCATGCATGTTGTTAGCTCCCAAGTGCAGAACTTTACATTTATCTATATTAAATCTCATTTGCCACTTGGCTGCCCAATCCAGTACATCCAGGTCTGCTTGTAGATTATAGACATCCTGTATGGATATATAGAATATAATCAGTGTATGTTTATGACAAGATGACCTGTAAACTGTAATATATGTTTACGTTAGATTGTTGTTCCTGTGAATGTTTATTTAATAAGCTGTATCAATGTTTTTTATGAATCTACATACAGACCGTACAGTTCGTATATTAATATACCCCTGAAGAAGCCAAACTGTGGTGAAACGCGTCAGGATTATTTATGACTAACACGGTCAAACAAACCATCGGGTTAGGTTACCTTTGTCTAGTTTAAATATCCCAGTCTGGTGACATTACAACTAGCCTGGGGATCTTACGTGTAAATAATGCATGTATCATAATAATGGATGAATCTAAAGTGTATCAATACATAATTAGCTTTTCAACAAAACTTCTCACACCTCTTTCTTTTGTCTCTTCATCCACATATATCTTTATATCTAAATAAAAGATTTCTGTATAGTTAGGCACTGTGATTTAAAAAGAGGTCACAAACTTCCATCTTTCTCCAATAATTTGTACAAGGAGGGTTCAGCAATGGTTGTTCACAGACTAATTTGCACTATTTTACGATGCAGCAGTGCATCACAAGGCAATTTATTGTGCACTACTGTACTAAAGTTCCCCTTTCATTAAAAAAAGAAAAACCTTATAAGGAATAATTGCTAGATCTGCATTTTTAAATGTAGTGCACATTGTACATTGTGGTGTGGGAGGGTTCTATAAAATAAAGGTAATACCTAGAATAAAACTACAAACTCCAAAAAACCTGGCTTATTGTTTAAATTTATGCTTAAACCTGTTTTTCAGCAGCCAGAGATATTTGTATAGCATTTACGCAAAATATCGGCATAAGAAGTAATTGCACAGAGCTGTTACAAATCATTGTACCGGCTGTGAAATATACATGTATTCAATAAATAATTAGTACCTACCCAGTCTTTGGCTGTTCGTCACTGTTATCTGTTCCTAAGCTAACAGCAATAGTTTGATGTGTTCTGTGCAGTCATTAATAACAAGTCACTGAATAAAGATGCAGTTCTGCCATAAGTCACATCAATGGTTTTCACTTAATTAGTCATATGGAAGCAGCACATGGCACAGGCTTAAAATGCTGCCCTAGCTGGACTCTGAGCACTTAATATAGTCATAATGAAATCAGTCAGGCTTTTATGGGGCTCTCAGTCAATATTGTTGAAGGAGGCATAAACTGGAGTGCTTTTTTTTAAAAAAACTGTTTGAATGGCTCTAAGAAGGATGTTTGTCTGTGTGAAGGAGGATGTATTGGCAATACTTGGTAACAGCAATTAAATCATTAGAAGAGGACATGGAGGGAATATTAGGGAAATGCACAGGGAGTGACGGAAATGTGTGTAATAGTCTATTTGACGGTTCCATGTGAGCACAGGTTTAAAAATAAAATAGGTGTGAAAGCAAGTTTATAGAGTCAGCATGAGTTTTTAATGTACAGCACTGTGGAATATGTTGGTGCTATATAAATCCTGTTTAATAATAAGTATGATAATAATATTATAAAAAAAGACAAACTTTTTATCCCCCTGCTCGGGGCTGACTTATGGCACTGCAGGGAGCTGTCTGGTAGGCTAAGAAACTACCAACTACTGATGGTCTGAGGCTGTCCTTGGAATCTGTACAGAGGAGCTGACACTCTATCGTCCCCCCCCCCCCCCCCCCCCCCCCACCATTTTTAAAGTAATACTGCCATCACAGCCATAAATGCTAATGGTAAGAAAACCATGTCCTGAAATACTGCTGCTTTCCTTCCCCGTGGCTGCTTAGGTTTTCCAAACTTACTTGTTTGGAATTCCTAATCCATTGTTTTTTCCCACTGGCCACTTCATGACTCCAGTGAAGCAAAATGCTATACTCAGTACGGGGCAGAAAATTGGCATTCCTAAAATGTAAAATTCTGGTGTCTTTGTTTTTGGATGAAAGTCGTGGCCAAGTTTGACGGCAATAATACAACTGTAGACTTCGGCAAGTTGTTGCTTGCTTGGATTTACATCACTCATGATTGACATGGAAACCCCACACCCTCCTTCCCACAAACCTCCACAACCCTTTTGGGGGAAAGGTTGTGGGAAACATCCCTGTTGATGTTTATCATTACATTGCCATCTCTAAGTGGCAGCAGTAACGGCACAGAGAATCCTAAGTGTTTGCAATTACCAAATTTGGTTAATGACATCTTGACATCTTTTGACACATTGACATCTTTGGTTAATGACATTCAATCTTGGTGAATCTGGTATATGTTGTACACGTTCAATAAGCAAACATCCAGGATTCAACTTCAATCTAAGATAAGCATGAATGTGAGCTTCATCCCTAGAGCTAATTTGTGCATAGACCAGTAGTAGTGGTTTTAGCAGTCTCTTGCACCAAGAGCACAGTTTCTAACAGTCTCCTGCTGTACATCTCCAGTTTTTACCCATGACTGTAGAAGCTTTGTCTATAGCAGCAGTCGCCAACCCGTGATCCACAAGAAAATTTTGGTGGTCCACAGCTCTGGCCAGTGGAACCTTGCTGGGAGGGCACACCGTCCAGAACCACGGACCATGTCCCCGGTATGCATCGCAGGCTCAGGGCGGTGGGGGGTTGTGTCTCTGATGGGCTGGTAGGGTCTCTGTGTTCTCTCAGTAAGTCAGGTCAACTTACTAGAGGCCTGAAATGCAGACCTGATATCAGTAAAGAGCCATACTTGATGATCAGTAAATTGAATTCTACAGGAATGGGAAGTGAGATAAAGGAACGAATAGTGTGTGGAATACTGACGTAAATGACGTCACTATGTGACACCAGGCTCCCCAACATAAATTTAGTGCTCCGTGGGTGTGAAAAGGTTGGCGATCACTGTTCTATAGCATGCTTAAAGTCCCTATGCAAAAGCGAATGGTCCAATAGGAGATTTCCAAAATTTCATTTGGTACGCTAATCAGATATTTTACTTGTAGACCTTTACACAGGGTTTTCCAGTAAGTAATGTCCCATTTCTCATAAAAGCAAGCTTCTTACACCTTTTTATGAACATGAGACACCAGGAATGGAAATCCAGAACATCTTGCATACATTTTCCAATTACTTTATGTCTACTGTAATATTCCACAAACCATTCATTCCTTTATCTCACTTCGTATTCCTGTAGCATTCAATGTACTGAACATGAAGTATGGTCGCTTACTGATATCAGTTCTGCATTTCAGGCCTCCAGTAAGTTGACCTGACTTAAACAATATCAGTCATCAGAGTTCAATATCCATTTATTTTCCTCTACATTCCATTACCCCTTGGCAATCCTCCAATGTTCCTCTCCCTTGTATAAATATATGTACAACTAATGCACTTATAGTACTTCCAATACTTTAGCCTTTACCTTCCTCCAATCCTATTTGTATTGTGATTCCTCTGCATTTTTACCTTAATTAGTTCCCCCATGACGGTAGCGTGTTTGAATAAAGTAGACAAGTCCAGGTCCTGCCAGACAAATGTTATTTGCTAGAGAACAGACAATGAAATAACCTGATTTTTATATCTTTGTCTTGTTCATTTATCAAATGTTCGATTTCTATATAACTTCCACTAACCTCTGCTGTACCGGAAGTTTTAAAACATAATGAGGAGAGTTTACATAAGTAATTCCTGTAAGAATATCTTACACCTCAATGAAGCATTTATAGGCAGCACATAAAAATCAAATCGGAGCAGTTAAAGGGCAATTCTTGTAATGTGGGCAAGTTTTGCTGTTAAATATTGACTTAAGGTAGAGTAAAGCCACAGAGGAAGGTGGAAGGGTTGTGTAAATGGAGTTCAAATTAATAAAACTCCTTTGTAAATATCTTTAGGATCCATAGTAATAGTCAGGAAATTGTCTTTCTGTTCTGCCCCAAAGACCCAACAGGAAATGAGAAGCAATTTCATGAGAAAGATTTTCACCCAAGAATGTTGTCCCCCATTGGACAGATGTACCCATTGGAAGATTTCCAATCACCTTTTGCTCTGTTGGCTCAAAATATTGAATTTCCTATAGCATTTAATCTTAGGTAAATTGGTGATTTCATTAGCTGTACATAAAAAAATACAAGGTAGACATTGGAGCAAATAGATAGAAAGTAAATGGCTGTTCACTATGGGAAATTTTATTGTCTAAGATCAACCTACATGATGTTCAGCATATGGAATACTGAAAAAGTGTTGTTTAGAGAAAAGCTATGCAATAGAATTGCTTCAATGTAACAATCTTTTGTGAAATTTAAGTGGTTTATAACACTCTTTTGTAAATGGAGGAACACAGAAATGTAAGAGGTACCAGAATATCACATTTGACTCTCAGATCTCAAAAAGAGCATGTGCACTCTTTACAGCTTAATGGCTCTGGTGAGGTGCTTACGTCATTGACTACCTATCTTAGGGTCCCAGTCTGGACTCCAACAAACAGATATAGAAAGTTCACAATTTATATTTCAACAGTCAACACTATTTAGAATCCCATCTTCTTCAGGGAATACACCAGACCTATAAAAAGCTGCACTTAATAAACAATATTATTTTAACCATATCCCTCCATTGTATATACTCGAATATAAACCATATGAACAAAGGCACCTACTTTTACCTGAATAAACAGGACAATACTTTGACTTGAGTATAAACCTACGGCACATAAATATTAATATTATTACACTGTCACCAACATTTTACGCAGTGCTGTACAAAGTCCATAGTCATGTTCCTAGCTGTCCCTCAAAGGGGCCCACAATCTAATGTCCCTATCACAGTCATATGTCTTTGATACAGTCTAAAGCTAATTTTGGGGGGAAACCAATTAATCTAACTGCAGATTTTTGGAATGTGGGAGGAAACCGGAAGAAACCCATGCAAAACGCGGGGAACCTGCAAACTTCATGCAAATTGCATTCTGGCCGAGATTTGAACCTGGGACCTAGCACTGCAAAGGCCAGAGTGTGGCCATCACTGTTAACATTTAAAACAGATATCAATAGAAATGTCAGTTAAATGAATGTTAATACGTACATCCATGGTGTGTTACTTTTAATAAAAATAATTAATAAAATATTTATTTTAAAGAAAAAAAAAATAAAATCACACGAACTTTGCTTGTTTATCTCCTCTGCTAAATGATAGTTTTTGCAATATTTGCCACCATTAGTCGGAACTATGTTCTCATGTAAAGTGTCACAAACACCTCCTATTTTCTTTGACAGCTCTTATCTGTCAAACCAGAGACAAATGCAGTTCCAAGACATGCCTCTAGGTGTTACCCAAGTAAAGAAAAGGTAAATCTTGGTTTATATTCGAGTATATACATACAAATTTTGTTTGTGGTGGGTCCTGCTTTAAAAGGGAACAATTTATTTAACTTCCTTTGGTGGGCTGCAGGTCTCTCTTGATGGACAAATCTATAGAAACATAGGTTACATAGAAAAGTAGATAGATGTACATACACTTTAACATGGTTTTATTTAAACTGGCTTTGATTTTGAAAAGTAGATTATCAGTATCTTATTTTCACTTCATTTAGAAGTCTGGATCATTGTTCTGTTCCTTTACAGCAGATTTATCTAATCTCAGCCTGATTTTTACCCCACATAGCACTAATCTCCCTTGCTCCAGTCTGAATGAAGTCATGTTTAGTTAACATGTCACGTCTCCGAGGTGAGTTTTGACACCAGAATCTGGTGATGATTTTCTTTCCACCCTCTGCTCACATTTCTTTCAAGAAATTTCTTTACCCGAAGAAAACAGTGCAAAACATTAATTAGATTTCTTTAATATCTTCTTATAATGAAACCAATAATTGCCAACTCAGTGATCTGAAGATCTGAACTGAGACTAAAATAATATTTAAAAGTTTATTATTTTTTGAATTTTACTGAGCAGTGATGATTTAGGGCCCAACGGGGGAAATGGATTTTGTTTCATTGGGTGGTCTCAATGCTCTACTTCATTCCAACTTTTTCTTTGTCCCAACAGATTTGTGGGTTCATTATTATTTCTAAAGAACATAATATTTCCAAAATCACTCCGGGAATTACATTTACAAGTAATTAGTAATAGAATTCTGATAGAAAGGTTTTGGTGCTAAAACTCTAACTTCATCCATGAAACAATTTTTTTTGTCAAATAATGAGAACATTTCAAACAAAGATAATGCAAACCCTACCTAAAATAAATTTTGTTTGCTAAATCCATTTCTATTAAAACAAAAGCCATTTTGTAAATGACAGGTAGTCCCTGAGTTAAGGACATCCGACATACGGACAACTCTTAGATATGAACAAGGCTTTCCTGCTTGTTCATGTGCAGGATAGACATGTGCTGAGACTGAGCTCTTCTGCAAGCTCTTGTAACTCTTTAATGACCAAGACAAACGCTGCAGTTGTTTCTTTTTGCATATCAAAGCACAGCTTGCTTCAGAAGTTAAAGAATGTCTAGGCACCATAAAGTTTTATTTTTTCTTTTTGCTTTGTTTGTGATTAGCTCAGGTGAGGATTTTATACAGTAACTGACACCACGCTGTACAAAAATATGTTGAGACAAACTTCTGTCCTAATTGCATTTATTAAGCCCCCCTAGTGGTAATCCTGTGAGTGTGACTCGGGGTGGATTTACCATGCAAAAAGCGGTAATCCTTAGTCACACTCGGGATCGCTTAAAACTTAAAAAAAAACCATTTACCTTGCTCCGTCGGCTGGTCCTGGGGACACGTCCTCCTCCTCTGATCTTCAGCTGCGAACTGCAGAGACAATCTCCCAACAACCCAAAAGCACTTGTATTTAAACAACAGGCAAGGTCACGTTGGGACCCTGGTCACGTGCCCAAATCTCAAGTGCCCAAATTATAAGTGCATTGGGAATTAATCCAGGGAATTGATTTATTATTAAATTTAATAAATATTGGACATATTTTGGTGAGTTATGCCTAAGAATTATAGGCCTACAATGTAAAATAAATTTCCATGCAAAAAAATGTAACACTTTTTGCATGGAAATATGGACAGAATTAGAACGCTAGGGGGTTAAAATAATGTACCTGTTCTGACTTACATAAAAAATTCAGCTTAAGAACAAATCTATAGTCCCTATCTTGTATGTAAACCGGGGACTACTTGTACTAAATAATATAGATACAACAATTTTCATAATTCATTGCATCTCAGCGCTGATGATCTCCTTGCTGCCTTTTGCTTGATACCTACATGAACTCCAACAGGGGCTGCATGGCATTTGTCTGGGTGATTTAATGAGAGAATAGTCAATCATGTCTATATAGTGAGCGGATTTGTTATTGGAATAAAAACTATTCACTTAGCAAAATTATTTAAATTTAGAAATAAAAAAAAAATGGTTTTTGCAAGGGTTCCTCAATACCTAAAATGATTTTAAAGTTCCCCAGGACCTGAAAACTATTTCAAGGGTTCCTCATTACCTATACCTACGTGTATTCAAGGAATTTTAGTATTCATTATCCATGGATAATAATGTCTTATACACCATCTATGCAAAATCTGATGAATATCATTTTATAACATAGTTTGACTTGCATGCCACAGTACCCTAGAGGAAGCTTTTTAACGGCAAAATGTGTTGGGACATATAGACAGCTGGAATTTATTGTCTGAACTTTTTTTGAGCAATCAGTCATTTATAACCTATTTTCTGGTGAAATAGTAGCAATCTGTCTAGCGCCACTATTTGGCCTAAACCAAGCTTATGTTTCAACATTATTACTAAATTGTGATTGCCAAATGGTTTCACAGTAAGATCTGTGTGTTTGTCATAAGATCCCTTCTGTTTTCTTTCTTTTGTTTAATATTATTCCTCAAGACCTGAAAATAATTTTAAGGGTTCCTCAAGACCTGAAAACGATTTCAAAAATTCTTTCGGAACTGAAAATAATTTCAAGGATTCCCAAAAATTATTTCAAGGATTTTCTCAGGGGTTAAAAAGTAAGAGTAAGGCTGATCTAGATGATGCTGGTCGTCCTCCAGTTAGGAAATGAGATGCATTTATTGCACATTATAAAAAGCTCACAGTGTGCAGAAATAGTCTAGAAGAGTATCTGTACAATTGTGCAAGACTGGAGGCCCACTTTAAAACAATTTGAATGTTTTTGGTATCTCTTCTCTGAGTGGGTTGTCATTAAAGTAAGAGCTACAAATGAAAGAAATACAAAATGAGTTTTGTGCATTATGTTAAACACTTCTGACAACCTACGGAGAAATAAAAAAGCGATTCCATTTTATACAGAGCAATCCATTATCAGTCAAAGATTTCCACTTTAGTAACAAGACAAATTATGAGAAGGGTGATGTATTATTCCCACACAACACTGCACTCACATCATAATAACATGATTTATACCGATGACGGCTGTTCATCAGATACTTTTCAATACAATAAAAAAACAAGTTGGCTTTGAAAAGCTAAAAAAATTTTCCTTTTAAATAAAAAGAATCACTGGAAAAAACCCACAAAAACCGACACAGAATGAGAGGGAGAACTGAACAAGCAATTACATCTGATGCTTTTACTTTTGTAATATTCTTGCACTTTATGTTCCTTTTTGTTGCAAATTTGCAACTTTACACAGGTGAAGAACTTCCATTAACACATGAAAATGGTAGAAAATGTGATAAATCTAAAATGCAGCACCAACCAATAACAATGGTGCCCTTTATAGTGCAGTTGGAATTTAAATCAACTAGGTACAACAAAACAAAAAGTGAGCAAAAGTCTTTGACGTCTTTTTATAAAGCAGTGATCTGACATTCCCTGAAGGTGGACAATCTTCAAGGTCCATGGGTTTCAATGGCAGTAATTGATTCTCCGTTAGGGAATGTTTAAGGGAATGTTAGATTCACTGCTTTATAAATACACCCTTTTGAGTTTTTCATTGGATGCAGCTACAGCCTGATTGGAAAACCCAGCATAGCAGCATACTGCAGGGAAGGACCAATACACTTTCTGGGAAGCTGTGATGTTTTTGCTAAGGTCCAACATGCCCCAACCTGAGCTTGTGTAGGTCTCCAATTAATGAGGAACCTGAGCTTTGCTAAGTGCTGAGCTATAGGTTTGACTCAGCTGGGGGCCATGCTGGATCTCTGCAGTTTAACCACTGCTTCCACAAAGAGATGAGATTCTTTTCTGCAGCTACTGGCAGTGGAGAGACGTATCTACTAAAGCTATGACTGCTTTAAAACTGAACTTAAGTTCTGCTTTAGAAATGAACAATCAGGCAGGTCCCTTCTGCAATACAATATATTTACTAGCTTGATCATCTGTCAAAAAATCCTGAGCACATGCGCATGTGCATTCAGCATAGGATGGTGGGATACCCAACACATCCTGGCATGAATGGGTAATGTCATCTTGGCCTGGCCAATGTAGATGGTCAAAGAATGAAACCAGGATAAAGAAAAGAAAGAAGATGGCAGCACCCAAGCTAGGGCAGGGCGAGGGGAGCGCATGTAAAAATCAGGCAGATAAGGTTATATATAAGGGACATCGCAGAAGGGTCGCCTGTCTCTTCTACAATAAACGACCTGCCTGACCATCATTTTTTATTTCTAGAGTTTAGATCCATGTAAAAAGAATACAAACTAAAATACTTTGCACACCATTTAAACCTGGAATTCACTTTGCTGGACTTTAGTAACAGTGATTGCAAATTCAATAGAAAAAACTTTAGCTAGCTGTCCATTTTGCATTTTTTTAGCCGGTATCATAGAAAGTCTGTGTGGTTGATGCAGATGGTGGTGGTGGGATAGTATCAAGCAGGCAGTCACTATTTTAGGTTATTTAGAAATGTCCCTTGTAGCGTGAAAAAAGATCTGATACTTCAATGAGATATTTTTTTTTTCTGCATACTTCCTCTCAGGCATCAGCTAAACAAGTTATTGCTTAGGTCTTCACAATCTGCAGCTGCTTTACAAAATGTAATTTAAAGCAGAACAATACTCACCTAACCTCCAGCCATGCGGCATCCGCGAGCTTGCTTGCTTGTTGCTGACATCTTCCTCAGTTACAAAGGACAGCTAAAAACTCCTGTATGTCAGCCATGACAAATCCCAAATTGATTTTCGGTGTGTGCACAAACCTTGTAAATTAAACAGAAAACTTATTTACTTTCTCTGACTGAGATAAATCCTTCTTCATTTGTGTCTCACACACTCAACCCCACAGACACTGCAGATCACAGTGGGAGGGTTTCAGCAGCAAAGGCAGAGCTGTCAATCAAAAAGCAATGGGTGGCACTGGGTGTGGTCAGGTGCTTATTGACCACTTACAGGCTTTTGAATGAACAGAGACAATGCTGTCAGCCACACCCCCTGCAACATTCTCGTATTCCATTGATATGCAACATGGAATAAATTTAGATTTCTAATCTCTACTTTTGCAGAATGTGAATTTGTGATTTATCATTCCCCCTGCAGCAGGTTCTAATTCCTTGGTGCAAAGGCTGCTCTGTGCCCACCCCCTTTTTATACCCAGAGGCAGGTTTATCCAAAAACTCCCTTGATTGGCTCTTCTAGAATCTGTGATTAACCATAAAACACCATATTAATTCTTCATAGACCTCTATGGAACTTGGTTGAATTGGTCAAATATTCAATTGCAATTTAAATTTTTGATCAGTTTAACAGATTGCTGATTCAATATTATTCTAATTAAAATTTAATGAATCAAATTGAAATCCTAAAATCATTAAGCTTCATAAAGATGACTGATGGACATCGGAAGACTGTTGCTGGAAACAATCTTTTGTGATCCTTTCCAGTGCCAGATGAAGGAACAAGTCCTGTACATACCGTGCCACTCTGTTCTATGGAGACGTAAGGGGTGGGCAAGATGAGCGATCGCACCCCACTATGTTCTTCTCCTCAGAGGTCGTTCACAATTGGTTGGTTATCAATCTGCTAGTGCAAAGTAGATAAAAAAAGAACATCTCCTATCTGTGCGCTAGACTCCTGTTGGGATCATGGTCCACAGATCTTAAATACTAGTTGGCTTGCATAATCAGTAAACAATCTCTGGAGTTCAAGTCTGTCTCTTGACTCAGTTATGCACTTTTTTTTTGTGTTACCTGGTTAAAACCAGACTGCCTGTTATATAACACACACAAAAGATACCTCTACCTTTTCGTTGGTATTATTTTCCTTGGTCTTTGCATACATTGGTGAGTTGGTCAACTGGCTAGACATATAGACGCAGAATTGCCAGTTGACTTTATGGTAAGGAGCTGCGAGAGAGCATAGATGGTGCCATGCCATTTGGAGCAGTGAGACTTTAGATCATCAACCAGGGTTTAATGGTGTCCTAGGTTCCTCCAGAGGTTTCTAGGGGCTCCTTGATCAATGAGCAATTTGGACCTTTCGGGTCGGTTACCTCTGACACCAATTATGTTTTTGGTCATTTGTAGGGGTGACATTTTTCCCAAAAGCCAGCAATGTAAGATGTATTATTCCTACTGACCATCAAGCTAATAAGTCTACTGTGAGCTGTGGATATAGTAATTATAGCCGGGGTTCCTTGAAGACCTGAAACTTATTTAAGAGTTTCCCCATGTTGGACAGCTAAAGAAAGGCTGCTTTAGATGATCAGCAAAGTGGTGGATCCCTGTCTTCTATCCTGTAACTTAAGCTCAAGGTTGGCATTGAGCACCCTCAGATTGATCAGACTGTTGCCTTCCCACCAAATTGTTTTGCTTGATTAATTTCTCTCCTATTTGTGGGACTTTACTAAGATGTGATCATTTGTTCCATTGCACTGCCTTCTGTTCCTGCTTCTAGATGCTTAGTCAAATGAAGTCTTGAAAGGAAGTCCGACTGTCTCTATGTTACACTGCTAACATTCACACCTATGTGTGTAGATCTTTTCAGAACCCAACAGGAATTGAGACATCAGATATCTG
This sequence comes from Pyxicephalus adspersus, assembly GCF_032062135.1. NCBI lineage: Eukaryota > Metazoa > Chordata > Amphibia > Anura > Pyxicephalidae > Pyxicephalus > Pyxicephalus adspersus. Next base: position 9,300,275 of record NC_092865.1, read on the forward strand.
CATTCTGCAGCTAGGTGTCCTGCTTATGGTATAGCTAGAAGCCGCAAGCAACTGGACTTGTTGATAAGAGCATTTATAACCATGGGGTTAACACATGAAATGTGTCGTGGTCAGAAGGTTCTTGTCCAAGGGCACTATGGGGGTGTGAAAGTTTATGATACCACTTTGTTCTAATTACATAAATCTATCAACATTGTGCTAATAAATCTGGGATACATTTTAAGTGTATGAATGAAAGGTTATAAGGTCCAAATTTTTGTTAAAACAGCAGGGTAGAGAAAGTAAAATGTTAATATATGCGGCATATGGGTTTAACTTCTATTGCCTTTATAATCCCCAATTTAGGGTCTTAAAACAGTCAAATCCAGAGCTGCCCCCCCATGTCTAAAAGTTTCAGAAATGAAACTGGTCTATAGTAAGGAAATTCGTCTGTAGAACAAGGCATGTGTCGAAGGGTTCACTCCAATGGCGATACCAAAGGATGCTTGGATCATACCAAGCACAGAGCTGCAGTTTCAAAAAGATTGAACAATTTTCACTAAGGTGGTTTTGCACATAAATTTAAATGTGAAGTTTATTTGGTTTTTGATGGTTTTAGGTATAGATGATATTACATTTTGTTTATAGTTGTTTGCATCAACATTTATGTAGTATCAAAGAACCTGGGGAATCAGAGGCAGATAGTCAGGGACCTATAGACACATTTGTGAGTTTTATAATAATAAAGAGGCCCTGTTGTCAGCCCATTCGTTTCGGCACATATGGGAGACATAGTAAAGGCATTTGTGACTTTTTATAGTAAGCAGGTCCTGTTGTCAGCTTATTCATTTTGGCACATATGGGACACATACTAGGGGAATTTGTTACCGTTTAATATAGTAAAGAGGCCCTGCTGTCAGATTGTTCATTCCAACAATCTTTCCATACAATTATTTGGATTTACTATTATTTTTTTTTTCATTTTTATGAATTTGGGGAAACTTTTATTGATTTCACCACCATTCTTTTTGCTGGAGGCTCTGACATGGGGAAGCAAAGCCCTGCCAATATGACCATCGGAGAGACTCATTGCAGAACAAGGCAAAAACAGTCAGTAATGGAGAAAGATCAATTGCAGCAAATACTTGTTTTTATTCCATTGCCATCTTCGTGCTTTTATTTGGGTACAATTTTAGAGTTCAGTTCCTCTTTAAGAATTTTCTACTTTTGCCATTTTTTTCCACAAATGGATGTGACATGTTCTCATAAAATCTCATTGCTGCTGTTAATTTTACTTACACAAGGTACTTTCCACAATCCTGATATAATCTGTGGCTCATGCAATGTACCTGATTGAAAGATAACCCTGCTCTGTCGTAAAGTAACTCTACAAACCCAAGCAGAATAAGTAACCTATTACTTTTAATGAGTATATTTGGTTTATGTTATCTATTGGCACTCAGCCACAAATGTAACAGTGAATATGGTTACAGAATTAGGAGAAAATCCAGCATATAACTTTCATATTCTGCAAAAAGGACATTATTCCTAGCAAGCAGAGACACCAATAATTCCGTATTTGCAGCCTTGTATTAGGAGGAAGCTCTGAGATAACTGATGGATAGTAATTTGCAGCTCGAGGACCTGGTATTTCAGGTCAAACAAGATTTTTTTTATTGTAAGGCTTACAGAATTTTTCAAGCTTGATGCCTCTGCCATTTAGATCCAACACCGATGTACCTGTTAAAATAAATTGTTCAGTTAAACGAAAAGTGAAAAATCCTCTGCATTAATATTGGTTTTCTTGCAACTTCCTTAGGAGTCACATTTAATCACAAATTCAATATAAAAGTTTTTTAAGTCAGTCAAAATCAACCCTTGAAGTCCAATAAAGTTACTTTTATTGGTTGAGTTGTCATTGTTCTGCTGCAGTCAGGAAGAAACATTTTTTTCCAGTTATTCTATAACTGGAAAATTATATATTATCAGTGATCTGATGAACACTTTATAGCACGTTGCATGGTGGACCGTTGCAGCAGAGGCTGATAAGTATCAGACTTTGGTAAAAAAAGAACAGCTATATTTACATTTCAAAGTAAAGTTTTGTACATAAACTAGATAATTGTTACCCAAGATGAACACTTGTCATCATCTCGGGTGAAAATCTATCTTGTGTATGGTGGTTCCTCAATGTCATTTAAAGCAGAACTGTCACTAAAATTAAAAAATGACATTATTATTATTATTATAATAAACAGGATTAATATAGCGCCAACATATTATGCAGAGCTGTACAATAAATAGGGGTTGCAAATACAGACAGTGATACAGGAGGAGAGGACCCTGCCCCGAAGACTTACTTTTTCTTCTGCAGAGTCCTTGATCCCAGCACAGTTGACTTCAATTTGGTTTTGCGCCATATTGGATTCTTTCTTCATCCTGGCACAGAGGAACCTCCTTGTGCCGCCATCTTCTTCCTTCGTCTTCTGGCTTCTTCTTCGTCACCCGATCTCGCACTGCACAAGTGTGGGATTGGGTGATGCTTTCTCCTGTAAATGTAAAAATAAAGAGTGCTGATCAGACTGCTTATGCTTCTTGGGATACGTGATGTAGGTTTTAGGCTTCCCTTTCAGTCTTTACTGCTGCGGCAGTGAAGACAAAGGCAGAGGGGCATTCCCATTCTTTTTTTTTTTAAATAAAATTATTTAAAGTGGAAGTGAAAAAAACTACTTACCTTTACTTCCGCAGATCCCTCAATTCCTCCTGTGCTGTCTTCGATTTGGTCCAGCACTGTTCTGAAAGCCTTCTTCGCCCCAGTGCAATGGAAGCACTGGGCTCCACCATCTTTATCTTTCTTCTTCTGGCTACGTAACCGGATCTAACCCTGTGCAGGTGCAAGATGGGGTCATGTAGCCTACTGTAAATGGGAAAAAAAAGAGTGCCAATCTCACTGCACAATGTGAGATCAGATGATGTAGCCAGAAGAAGAAAGAAGATGGTGGAGCTCAGTGCTTCCACTGCGCTGGGGCGAAGAAGGATTCCAGGAAAAAGCTCCTTTCTGGAGGAGCAGCCCAAGGCTTTCTGTATGTGATGTAGGTATTCCAGTAGGCCCTGCGCTCCGATTCAGTCTTGACTGCCATGGCGGTAAGAAAAGACTGAACAGCTGTAGCGTATCACTAAATGACCGTCCACGAACAACAGCTGTCATTTCCAATGGGAGAGGACACTACGGGGTGCTTCCTTCTCTTCCCCCCCTGCCATCCATCTTCATCGAAATGAACGTCACTTTGTGCACAGCATTTGTTTGCTCTATAGTGAGGCCCCAGAAACCTGCGACAGAGGAAATAGGTGGGGGCCAACATGTCTGAGGGAGGGTAGGCCAATAGGTTTTGTAATAAATGGGGTGTGAGTGGACTGATAGGATAGTGAGGTCAGGATAGGTCATTATAGAAAACAAAGGGTGGAATGAAATGTAGTTTATAAAATAGAAGAAAAAGGGAGGAGATCAGAAATTTGCCAGTTGAAAGGAGAAGAGATCACCACCCACCCACCGTGTGTTACGGGTTTTGGAAATGTTCTGGTAAGGCGGTGTGATGTCCTCAAGGACAGGGGGTTTGTGTACATGGGTAAAAGTTATGAAGTGTGGAGAGCCATATGGGACCCCATATAATTCCCATTCAGGGGTCCTTGCCTCCATCCTAAAGACAGATCCTTGACAGAAGCCTTTACCAAACTTTTTAACATGGGTGAATCCTTGAGATAACTTTCAGGTCTTCAGGGAACCCATTCTATAATTCCTATATCCACAGCTCACAGTACATTAGTGTGGTGGTCATTTGGAAGAATGTATTTTACAATGCTGGCCAGTGGAAAGAATGTCAAACTTACTGATAGCCAAAATGATCATTGGTGTAATTTAAACTGACCTCGGAGACAAATTGCTCATGTTCAAGGAACCACTAGCAACCTCTGGAGGAACCCCAGGGATCCAAAGTACCCTGGCTTAAAAATAGTGGTCAAAGGTACAAAAAAACAAAACAAAAAATGCTACTATATATATATATATATATATATTTATATTTACAATAATACCCAAATAATAAAAAAAGTATGTTTTGTCACTATACAAAGTGCAGGTAAGGTAAGTAATAAAATCACAATAACATAAAAATTCATACATCACTAAAGTCTAATCTGTGGATCAGGTTTTGAAGTTGTGAGGAACATTTTAGTTACCTAGTTTGCACTGAATGAATGAATGAACATTGTGATGTTTTGCAACAGTGATGAGAATGTGCTTATTTATTTTTATTCATTTTAAAATTCTTTTATGTTTTCCACATTGATCAAGGAATATTTTTAAACCTAGGAAAATATTTAAATTTGATCATGGATATGGCTACGAAGGACATGGACATCCAACAACACTTAAATCCTAAAGGGTCTCAATAAAACATCATTTAATGCTAAAAACATATTTTGTACTTTTTATAAAATACAGCACTGAAGGGTTATCAGCTCACAAGATTTCTATCAGGATGAGCAGGTAGTTTTGCAGCTATGGAATGTATATACCAATACACTGTCAATGGTATATTTGGTTGATCAAAAGGGAGCAAATAACAGAAGGGTAATGATAGTGAATACATCACTCAGTGTGTATAGAAACCTTTGGTTAGTGAAGGTTTTCCAAGCAGTATGATTGCTTTCTCTCAGCTGGCTGCTTCATAAACATTAGATCATTGCACTTATTACATTGTCTCTGATTGTTACACAGCCAAACAACCCCAGTTTTGTTCTGTGTCTCATACGCCATAAATTATATCCATAATATCAGCCCAGCATCTTGTTTATATAACAGATAAAAGAAGATGAGAGGAAGATTGATTACTTGGACTATTATTGCAAAGCCAAATTTTCATTTCATGTATCTGATTTTGGGATATTAACAACTTTATCCCAAGAAGTACAATTCTGCAGGGGTAGCAAGCGTGCCAAATTGATAAGGGGGACTGCCATCAAATGCCAACTAAAGTGGGAGCCAGCTAAGTAATAGACACTTTGTTGTTAAAGTGAATGTGTCCTCTGTGCACTTACAATGCAGGGAAATCAAAACATTACTTGCTGAAAACAAAATTTTAGTAAAAAGAGAGGACAAAAGGCAGGCTTTTTTTGGCCAAATACAGGTAAAATGTCACAATTTTATTTTTGTCACAGAATATAAATAAATAAAACCTATAACTTATAACATAGACCTACTACACTAGTTTCTGTGCTATACATGGTTAATCCCATACTATGTAAATAGGTATTGTGTCTTGTGTTATCTTATCACACAGGAGAGATTTTGATCTTTGTCTCTTATCCCAACGCGTTTTCCCAAAGGGCTTCCTCAAGGGATTTGTTAAAGACCAATATCAATTTCCACTAAAAAAAGTATTTAGAGAAGAACTGATAGGATGGGAAGTGATTCAAGTGACAAAAGGCTTGCATATAAGAACATCCTGATATTTAGGAAGTTAATTTACCCAGAGGGTAATATTATTGTTGGTGTCACTATGGCGTCGATAGAGCCCAACAGTCTTTTTCCTTTCTGACTGACTGCTGATATATGGCTTACCTACACTATACACCAACGTTTTAAAATGTAGGTGTTATTAATTTTTTTTTTCTTTGACAAAAATACAATTGTGACAAGTAACTGTATTTGGCCTGCCTTTCTTTCTCTCTTTTTACTAAAATACTGTAATCACTCACAGGCTTGGCCAGCAAACTGAACCATTATCCTTTAGGTAAATCCTTCACTCTTTGCTGAAAACTCAAACTGTGGTTACTCACATGTGATTCCAAGCCTCTGGTATTGAAGGAACTGAAAGTCTAAACAACTATCCAAGATTAAAGATATCAGCTTTAATTTTAACGTGAAGATGTCTAAACATGATAAACCCTCTAATGGACCCAGGGCTTGGCTTCCCACTTTCATTTGCCCCTCTCCCTCTCTCTTCACCTTCCCCCCTCTCTCCTCACTTTCCCGCCTCTCTCCATCTCTCCCACCCCTCCTCTCTCCCTTCCATAATCTTTCTCTTCATCTCTCTCTCTGTATTCTCTCACTTTTCCTTCCTCCAACCTTTCTCCCTTACTTTCTCTATCTCCCTTTTTCCTCTTTCTTAACTTCTCCCTCCCTCTCTTTTTCTTACTTTCTTTCTTCATCTCCTCCACTCTTTCTCTTTCTACCCTCTCTTTTTCTCCCTGCCCTCTCCCTCTCTCTTTTTTTCTTTCTTCATCTCTTTTTCCTAGTATGCCTTTTTCCTCTCTCTCTCTCTCCCTCCCTCTCTCTCTCTCTCGCTCTCTCCCTCTCTCTCCCTGTCTCTCTCCCCCCTCTCTCTC